>NW_010332301.1:9306-66460 GCF_000700745.2 Antrostomus carolinensis
AAAAATATTTTTTTCTAGTTTGCCTCAATAGTTTGTGCTGGATATTGCCTGTCATCTTAAAGGTATATAAATAATTTTATTTATTTTTGTGTATGTTTGATAGATTGATAGCCATCATTGAAACTGAGTCATCTCTGTTATTTGTCATTTGCTTTGGTTAGTGTTGGTAATTATTTCTGTAAATCTAATTATCATGACTTTTATATATCTAACTTTCAACTCAGTTTATCTGTAGAGAAAAAAAACAGTAAAAGGGTAGTAGGTGGTTTTTTTGTATTTTATACCTTTTTTTTTCACGCAGTAGACCTAATATAACATATCTTTTTTATTTTACCCATATTGAGTGAAAAGACATTATGACCGCTTCCTTCCAGGAGTACTTGAGTAGTTTTTTTGTCCCTCACTACCTTGATAACTACTTCTGTGGTAGTAAATCACTGTTGAGTCATTATCATCAGTTATAGAGTGCTTTACTGATTTTGTCCAACTAATGCATGGGTTTTCTGCTGCCTTTCTGTGCAAGGGTGAGTTAGCTAATCATTACAACACCCTCAGAGTAGGTAAATACCACAGGTATCAAGCTCGTAATTGTTGCAGGAAAAAGTGAGATGTCCTGTAATAATTCAACAGAGATGCAGAGGTTAAACTGAAGAGAATCTGTCTTAAGAATGCGTCCGACCTTCAGCTGTGTTTCTACTTACTAACTCAAATTTTTGCAAATATCTTGCCAAAAATAATTAATCAATAATGCTTATCTAATTCCAGTATTTTAGGCTACTAGTTAATGGTATGGAGGGCTAAATTTCTCCAAAATCTCATTCTTAAGTATGTGCTTAACTTCAGACTATTGAAGTAAATAGTGCATATCCGGTGCTAAATACACTCGGACTTTTGGGTAATCCTGTTACAGTGGAAAAGGACAAATAGTTATCTTTCTACACTTTTCTCCTTATGCTGCACTGATATGCTCTGTACTCTCTCCATTACTCTGTAACAGTTTTAGATCAAACTCTGCCATTCTCCAGTTTGTGCTGGTTCCTCTTTGCAGTACAAAGGAGTAGTTAAGGCTATATCAGTGTAGGATACATCTTCCAACAATTAAATTGTATTTTCAGGGCTTGAATTGACTGCTGTAGAGAATTTCAAAAGGAACTAATCTCCAAATCTTTCCATCTACGTTTTCCTTGCTTTACAAAAAGTCTTAAGACAAAAATAAAATCTTTGTGTTTTCTTGACCTTTATCTAAACCAGGCAGAGCATTTGACATATACACTGAAATGAAAATGCAGATGAAACCTGAAATTCTTTTATTTTTGCTACACTCCATCTGGACATAACATCATGTGTGGTTTCAACATAAAATTTGCTTGAGAAGCAAATTCAGACTCAAACCTTTGCCTATATATACACACATACACAAAAGAATAAGCTCAGCACGAGAAAATGGTCCTACCATTTAAAAATTCTACTTAAATTTCCTTTTATTAAAGATGTCATTCTCTGTAATAGAAAATGGATAAATTAGTGGTGCTTATTTCCAGTGAAACATGGGAAATAATGTCCCTTAATTCTGTAATCTCTTTTTTTAAATATATGAACAAATGATCACTTAAGTCCAGCAGCACTAGCCATTACATAGAAAAGATCCATTGCTTTATGAGTTAAAAAATTCTAAAATAGATTAACCTATCCCCTAATAGTGAAAGGGCTGTTTCATGAAAATACTTACATGTTCTCCTTCATTCAAAACTTATTCTACCAAACAGCTCAATTCAACGATGTCACTTCACAGTTATCTTCAAAGCTGATCCTCCACTCAAACAAGAAGCTTATTTTGAATTTAAAGTATAAAATATTCCTATTAAAATTCATGAAATTTGGCTTATCTATATTGTTCTGAACATTTGGCATTTTAAATAATATAGTAACCTCCACAAAAGGCAAGAATGATGAAGAGTAATGCCAAAATGTCAAGATTATGCTGCTTCTTCCACTCTGTCATCACACTACACAAATACTGTAGACAAGTTACTGCTAAGCTAAAGGGGCCACGCAACATGAGAAAACCACAGAAAAATAAATGTATGCAATAATTCAGAGTCTATGACGTGCATATTCTGTTGACATATATATAGATATGGAAATATCCGTATAGAAACACAATCAGTTTCTTACTGATTTTTCTTAGAAAAAAAATGCCTTTTATTCATGCTATTTCAGCCCCTGAAGTGTACCTCCAAGTGCATTTCTGGGTCTCTATCCCCAGCTCTGTGTATTGAGATGGAAATATAAGTTTCTCCTTCTCTCAGATCATTTCCTGACCTCCTAGACAGCATATCTCCATAGGAGATCTGACTTACTGGCAAACCCTCCACTTGGAGACACTAGCAGCATCCAAACAATGATTTGAAAGCAATTTATCATTTGTTTACGACAAAAATATATCAGAGGGGGAAGATGTAGTTTTAAACTTAGACTGCATCTAAGTTTTCCCCAACCTGGATGCAAGAATGAGTAGTGTACTTAGACACGCTTTGCACAGTTCTAGCCCCTTTGTCCCTTTGCCAACCTGCCAAGCCATACTGCCTTCAACAGGGCTTCTCCTCTCATCTCAAAGGTCCTCTAATTCAAATGGTTCACTAGCCAAGCTTGAGAGTGCAAGTTTGTATCCTCCTTGGAGCCAGAGTACAAAATCTCTCGATTGGTAATTTAGTACGTCGTGCTAAAGTCTCTTCTTGTCATTGCTTTGTCACCCTGCTTGCTTTTTCCAGCACTTCTAATATAGGCTTGGTCTACAAAACTCAGTATACAGGAACTTCTTTCACTCATCTGGAGAAGTGAAATTTTCATAAAAGTGTTGCGTCTAGCATTCATTACAGTACTAGATGTCAGCTCCACTGTCACAGATGTATTCCTCCATGACATGTTATGGTGCTCCAGCCTTGTACTTTAAAAAGCTTTATTCGGTTTGTAAACATTTATTTAGTGATCAGAGTCTGAAACTAGCTTTCCTTTCTGATTTTTGGGTTATTTTTTCTCTGTCTAAAGAAGGTTTCACAGTGAAATGCCACCTCTAATCTCATTTTCTATGTCTAGAGTATATTTTATTAACCCTTTTTTATTTTCTTCAGTGATAGATTAGTAAATTCCAAAGTAGCTTAGAAACATTGCTTAGTGACCTTTTTGTTCTTTTCATTTTTTGAGGAGAAATCAACAAAAGACAACAATAGTAACCTTTCCATATTCATTACCATAAGCTGCACTGACCTTAAGAAGCAGTCTTATGATTCCACACTTGTATACAGGGTAAGGCTGCTGTGCTCATTTCAAGAACTTGACAATTTTTCTCTTCTTAGGGCTGTGAGGGACAAATAAATTAGGTATACTGTAATACCTGTGGATTTGCACAGGATGGAATGACAGGTAAATCTCCCAGACCTTATATTGTAAGAGTAACCTTTTGTGAACAATTCCTCAAAAATGAACTTCTAGATTATATTAAGCATAAAAGTTTAAAGGTGTCTTAGAAATCTGGTAAGAACAGGATCATTTTGATTATTGCTTTTATATTTATTTTAAAATAGACTTATTGTTATTTGCATTTAATTTTTGAGAGAACAAAAAATATTTTTTTTAAATATTATTGTATTTCCCTTTTCTGGAGAGGAGTATAGACCAAATGAGGAGTATTAGTGTTTAAAGGACAAAGTAAAAAAGGAAAGTATGTGTAAGCTCAGCACCGATGAACCTACATTATAGGATTAAGCTTGATTTCTGGAGTTTCTTGAACTTTGATCTTGGTAGCCTAATTAGTGTTGCTGCTAAACTCTACATTATTTTCTGGGAGATTTTCTGAAAGAAAAAGGGAGAACAGAAAATAAAACATAAAATTAATATGTATAACTTGTAAGCTTAGCTGGTGAAATCAAAATAATTTTGTGTTCAATATTGATCAGCCCTGTGGTTTTAAGAATATATTAACTGGTGAAAAATTAAGACAATTTTTTCAAGAAATAGACAAACCTATATTCTGGCAAAACTCTGAACTGACTGTCCTCTCTGAGCTGAATAACCTGAAAAATTACTGTGTGCCTGTTTTGCTGCTTACCAACACACCATCCCTTTCTAGGTTATTAATGAATCTATTAAATAGCCAGGGACCTAGAAAGTAACCACAAGATGCCCTTCATTAACCTTTTGCCAAAATAAAAACGCACCATTCAATCATATTGTTTTTTTTTTTTCTCTCTGGCCATTTGTTGGTGTGGAGTAGTGTTTTCCTCTTTATAAGTCTTTATAACTCTTTACCTATGCTCGTCTCTTACAAGGGACCTTGAAAAATCATTTTTGGCAATCTGAATAAAGTATGTCAGAAGATTCTTCATAATTTACTATTTTATCAACATATCACAGGGTTTCTAAGATTGTAGCTCTACGACATCTTTTCCTCAGCATTAAAGTAAACTTAAAGATCTTGTTTTTTTCTGTTATGCCAGAAACACTGCCTCCTCTCTAGTAAGCACAACTGTTGTGGAGCTGGGTTATATGGTCTGATTTTTAAATATGCTATAATATATTTTTTTCAGGAATTTTATTTTACTTGTAATCTAATTTAGAGAATAATTCTGAAACAATTATAGTGGCACAATTCTTGTAATGGCATTACAAAATATGTGAGAGGAGTGGCAGCCTGGGGCAGGGAACATTGAAGGTGGCTTTTCTAGAAAATAAAACATAGATCTATAGTCATAGGAGACAAGACATGATGTTTCTTCACAGAAACAGCACTGATTAACCCCTTTATTATAATCTTCTAACCCCTTTATTATAATCTGCCCAATATGATGTTTTTTTCTGATATGAACTGTCATTTACATCCCGTGGTCAGTAATTCCCTGGAGTGATTCTATAGCTCTGGATTGATTTTAAATATAGCTGCGGTGTGCTGTGTGCATCAGAAGCAACAGAGAAAGTTTATTTTATAAACATTTCAGATTACTTGTATGTTAGGTTTTTCAGAAGTTTTGGATGCTTAGTACTTATTCCAGGACACCTGGCACCTCTGTTTTGATAGTATTTAATCTTAATTAGCAGAAAGGAGCACGGGGTCTGCTGTTCCAATGAGGCAAAAGAATTCTTTGGCTTCTCAGATGGACCTTTCTCTTCCTTAATTGCTTCATTACCCTTTCCTGGTCTTGAGCAAATTTTTCTCTTTCTCCCCGTTCTGATGTCCTCAAAGTATCTCTTATGTGATTTTCACTTCAAAATAATTTTGGACTCAGATTTTCCTCTTTCAGAGTGCTGGCTCTGGCTTATACTTCCATTGTGACTCTACCAAACACTTTAGTTCCAAATTTTAATTACTTTCCATCTAACTTAAATGGCCTCTTGGATCTTGTCATTAAGAATTTATTCTTGTTTTCGTACTTTCTTCATCATGCATTTTGATACCCTCTTATTTTTTGTCTGAGGAGCACCAATCATTCCTGGAGATTTTATTTCATTTCTGCTTTTCAAATTCTTATTAGCCATTGAGCTATCATTTCTCCAAATTTCTCCTTTGAAACTTTCAATAGCACTTCTGTCAGTCTTTTGGGAAAAATACCCTGCAGACTATATCTACAATAGGACTGTCTGGAGTAAGACTATAGGAGCAGCAACAACACTATCAATAGCAATGCTACAACTTTAATTTCTCAGACTTAATGAAATAAAGTTTACCTTGCTTTTTATGTTTTATAATGGGAGTAAAGAAAACAATATATCGGAGAAGTAATTCCAATTTTAGAAGATTATTTCCCATTAAGAAGCAAAAGTGCAGAAAAATAATGCTAAACCTTGACTTCCGTTTCATCAAGGAAATCCTATGCCTTACACCAATTCCACTAAAATGGGATCTTTCCTACATACTGGAACAATATAAACAACTCCTTGACACCACAGGATGTACTAATAGTGTCATCCTTTGAGGTGCAGTTCATTTAAGTGAACTTTAGTTAGAAATTAGTAGTTAAAGCAATGGAAGTACCTCCAAAAACAATTAATACACACTGTTTCACAATTAGTACTTTCTGCTTTAGACATGTATTTTAAACACCACTTCTGGAGCTCTCTGACTGCCTCCAGCAACTATAGAGAGAGCCTAAACAACAGACACGTAGGTGGCAAAGTTAGGTGTAATCAATCCCACTGTTACTGTCATTTTGGTATTCAGTAAAAGCTGAAACTCCTGGTATCACCAATGGCCCCTTGGGCAGTTCCTGCTGTGTCCGTGGCTTCTGTAGCAGACGGGAAGAGGGGCAGGGTTTTCCCCTTAGATGTTTTATGCTATGTATCTAAAAAGGTCATGATGTTATATCTGTTTCTTAAATGTTTTTTTGCTAGGTATCTATAAAGGTCATGTTTCACCACAGCCTGAGGTGTCTGTCCTAACCAGGGAACTGTGTTAGCCTGTTTCTATTCCCAATCTGTCATAAAATACATGCGAAAGCATAAGTTGTGTACATAGTTATATAAATGTAAACTCTACTGTTTTGAAAACTTTAATGCATCCAATTGTTTCCAAACTGTTGATAGGTAGGTAATCTGCACTCATAAAGTATGGCTGGTGACTTTTGCTTTTTTTGGGTTTTCAAGTCTTGTGACTATGTGGTAATGTCAGGGGTTTTTTTTCAGAAAAAAAACATCTCTAGTTATTGAGACTTTTTTCAAATTCTCTTGAAGTCTTGTGACTATGTGGTAATGTCAGGGTTTTTTTTTTTTTCAGAAAAAAACATCTCTAGTTATTGAGACTTTTTTCAAATAAACACTTGCACCATTTTGCATTGCATAAATTTTAGATGCTGAGCCATAAGCTATGGTAAGATTTTTTCAATATTCTGGGTTCAGAAAGGATGAAACCAAAATCTCTAGCTAGGGAGTTGGTCTCATTTTTCTGCCATTCATAAAAACATACAATGAATCCATGTTAATAGCACTTTTGGAAAGGCATCTGTGAAGCCTCATGACTGCTCACATTCTTTTCTTGAGAGGTGACCTCATGATATATCTACAGGAGATGTGAGAAAACTGCTGTTCTCTTGTTATCGTTACCATCACAGAGGATGTTAGCTCTTGCTACATCAAATTTCAAACTTTCCTTTTGTTTGGATTTGTATGAGTGGTGGGAATGGGAATGTAACCATAGAATCTAAGTTATACAACCTAGTTTCAACTTGAGAGGAAGAATTAATTATAGTTACCCTCTAGTAATAATCGTATCATATTTTGTGGCATTGAAAATACACTTATAAGGCCTGATGAACTCCCACTGTAAAGAGCCTGTTCTGTAGTTTCACTACCTGAAACAAAGCTGACTTGTTCATGGCATTGCTGCTGCTGCTGCATATGTTGGTATAAAATACACAATGATGCTCCTAAAGAGGAGAAAGAATGAGAAATGTTAACATTAAATCAATAATCTTTATTTGACTCCTTTTATCTTTGTTCAGCTCAGTAGCACAAGAAAATGAAAGCAATGTTTTTTTGTGAGAAATTTGGATAGCAGAGAGCGCTCAGCCACTATGAAAGTAATTTCATATCTGGAGATGAGCTGTGAAAGCAGCTTTTCTGTTTTTTTGAAAGAGAGAGCAGAGGCCCAATATGACCAAGAGCAGTTTGAAAACAGCAGAAAGGAGTAGCTGCACGTTTCTCTCTAAGGGTCTTTAATCTCTTTCAGATTAGGAAACTGATCTCATGAGGAGGCATTAAATATGGCACACATCTTCAACCTGCTAAATGGTGGTAGCGCTGCCATCATTAGCTACGAGTTTATTTTGGTAGCATGCAGAGATCAGATTGTATAATTACTGCACTGGCTCTTGCAATATGTTATTGGCACAAACCTTGGCAGACACACAGTAACTGCACAGACTGATCAGGTTCAGCCCCAAATAGTCTGATTTTTCAGGAAATGCAAGCTATATGAAAGGGAAACCAAAGGTTTCAAAACTTTTTACAAATATCGGATACAAAAAGGAAGATTTTTTTTTCTCTCCCTCCCCCATCACAGGATTCTTCTCTCCTTTTTTTATTTTAGACCCAATACCTGAGTACTACCACCCCCAGAACAAGCATATTTTTAGATGGAATTTGGAGCTCAAAGTCCAGCCACATTACTATCATTATCTCTATTGCCATCACTAAATGGATGACAGCAGTCTATGGGCTGGATAGGAAAATATTTTCATGTGGATAAGGAATGCCTGTTGTACTTTTTGACCACTACTTAAAATCTTTCTGTTGTAATGTGGTCATGTATTAGTCTAAAGGAAAGTGGAAAAGGCCAAAACAAAAACTCCTACCAGATGAGAGTGTTTAACCTACCATCTGCCATCTGGTTAACCTTACTGAGCAGCGTATTTCTGGACTTCAACTAATGGAGGCAGAATAGGAAGAACTGTATAGATTTTAACTTCTGTGATTGTTTTCATTGAGAGCTTGTAGTCCGGAGTACCCATGAAAACAAAGCACAGCAGCAGTACTTCTGAGGTTTTTTTGTGGTGCTGTATATTGCAAATTCTGTGCAGGTAATAAATGTGCCATATTACGATATCAAGCACGTAGGAAGACTGTACATCCAAAGCAGGTTTGTTCTGAGCTGGTAAGATTATTTCTTATAGCTGTAGTATTATCAAATTTTTCAAACATCTCTTTTGTTTAGCAGCTTCATTCTTTTGTTACCTCACTTTCCAGTTAATTTATTGGTTCTGAAAGCGCTGCAGCTTGGGTTTGATCTCATTAGACTGTGCTAACTAAACATCATAGATGGTCTGCAAATGGAAAGGGGACCTAGTGTGTTGAAGGAAATGTTCCTAGTAATTCTGTAGGTGGCACTCTTTGCTCTGCATCAGTCTTCAGTCCAGGCCTTTAAACAGTGCCACTTGTTTTCTGCAAAAGATACCAGGACTAGTATCTTTGTTTACATCCAGTTTCAGTAGGCAGACTGTATGCAAATGATACTTTTAGAATCAACTATATAATCTCTGCTTGCTGTCCTAGATTATCATAATTATTGCTCAGTGCTCATAAACTCTTAACGGTTTGTGGTAGTGGTAATATTCATTACTGCATTATTTGTTTTGTGATAATGCATACATGCAGTTTTACTGAACATGAAAATTGAAGGGTTAATTATTACTGTTGTTATTATTATTAGCAGGAGCTCCGAGTTTAATTCCACTATTTCAGTTCACAGAGTGGTACCTGTAGCTGAAATAATCCCATTGGTGACAGTGAAGAAATTCAGAAAGGACAGTTCAGCCTGGTGGAGAGCAAGGATGGCTGACTCTGCTCCAGTGTTGGGAGGCTGTCAGCTTGAGCAGTTTTCCAGGATGAACAAGGAGTGGGATGTCTTTCCTCACAACTGAGCTTTGTGAGACTGTATATGACAGAGTAACAGCTGCATTGTGCTTGGTATTTCCAAGAAAGAATAATCTGTAAAAGAAGTCTTAGCTTTTCCTCAACACCTTGCTCAGGTTATGGGTAGAAAGAGGCTGGAGATGGCATTCTCTTTATTAAAAAAAAAAAAAAAAAAAAGAGTTGAGAATGAGACAGTTTCCCTTCCCTGCTAACTGCTCAGTCCTCCTTGCAACCCTCTTGTTTGTGAAGTTTGTAGGGAGTGAATTCTGACATTTCAGCCCACTTACCACATCTGAAATACAAGACCTTAACTATCTAGGCTTAGTTGAAGGTAATGCCTGAACGGAGAAACCATGGGTGCCACCGTGCCTTCTTGAACTAGTAACAATTTTATCAACTCACTGACATCAAGAGATGTGAGACACTGATGCCACCTCAAAGGCTTCCAGCTTGTTAGCCTTTCACACTCCTATTAGGTTGCCCCTACTCGAGCTCATTGGGTAAATTCAGTAATTGTCTTTTAAGAGATGTATAGAAAGCTGAAAGTTGGCTGTCAGCAGAGCATTAGAAGCTGCAGACTGTTTAGTAACAGGAGCAGAGGGAAGTTGAACAAAATGAAATCTTTACCTGCATCTTTTTAAAGATCTTTTTAAAACTCCTCCGCTGTTTTATGCAGCTTTTAAAGTATTTACTGTAATAATTGTGTATACATACTAATGTAAAAAAGCTTTCAGAATAGCTATTTCAACTGTAGATGCAACAGAGATCTTTAGGTAAATATCATAACTAAAATGAGACTGTATATTTCTAAAGAGATAGATGGGAAAACATGTAAGGGCACAATAGGCTGGCCCAAATGATACCTTCATGGAATTGCATTGTGTAGAGAAATAGTCTTGTCAAGGGTCTCCCACTCCTGAGGCGAATCAGATGAATAAGAAAGTAGAGAAAAAAAATCTTTGCTTTTAATTAAGCATACAAATGATTAACAAATATAGAAATTCAGATTGAAGATGTAGAAGATATTTGAGATCTAACTAGGAAAAATCTCCTTTTTGGTAAGATTTTAGAAGGTAGATATTTCTTCTTTATCTTGACTGAGTAGAGTGTTCCTTCTTATGTTCTCCACAAAGTTGAAAATTAATGTATTGAAGATTCTTATTTCTATTACATCTTCTAGTTTGCTGGCTTAAAGCTCTTCTGTAATTATATTTCAAATATAATAAAAGTAGAAAGCTCAGATGAAATTTATGTAATTGATCTTCTCTTTCTCAAATAAAGATAATAATAATACGCCTCGAGCTCCAAAATAAAACACCTGTTATTTTGTAGGTTTTGCCCAATACTACCTACTGGCCTGATTCAGCTGGTTCCTTCCATTACTGTTGACCTTATGTAGTATTTTGCTCCTTAAGAAATCATACTGAAATAACTTCTAGAACTGTTCCTGGAGAGACAAGTTTTGACCCCCAATATTAAGTCTTAGCTAACCATGGCCACAGACATGGATTGCTGGCTGTTAACATAATTTATTTGATTGTCAATCATAGGTCCACTTGAATAAGACAAATTCAACTTCTTAAAGGAGCCTGAATGAGAGCTACTGAATGCAGGTTCCTGAATATATGCACTGAGATTACTGACTCTCCTACTCCTCACAAATATACATCCACTTTTTGTGTGCCATGGTTTTGCCTTTAACATAACATGTGATATCTAGTTGTACTCGCAGTGCTGAGAAAATAATACATGAGTATAACCTTCTCTGCCTATGCTGAGCGTAGAGATAGTTTTAGAAAATTTCTCTGAAGGGCCTGGAGTTCCTTGCCTATCTTTTAATCAGAGGACTAAAGAACAACAAGATAAGAGACCAAATAAAATCTAATGCAAAAGATTTTGCTAAATACTTCCAACTGATCTCCTCACCCTCTCTTCCCTCTGGACTCCTGCAGGAAGAGTTTGTAAGTGGAATGTGAGCGACCTTGCCCTTATCTGTCCTCAACCTCCTTTGTGCCAGGCTTTGGAGGGGAGGTGGTCAAGATAATTTTCTTCCAGGAGATGATGCTTCCACATAGCCCCTGGGGAAGTATTGTCAGCCTTCACAGCCACATGAACCACAGGCAATTTTTTTTTTCTCAGAGTGGCTCTCCTTTTCCCTCCCAAGTGCTTGGGAGCCCAGCTGTATGCAGCCAAGACCCACCTGCATGGGGTTTTGGCTCTACTGTGGTGCAACTCAGCTGAGGTGCTTAAAGATAAAACTCACAGCAAAAATTAATGCATTCCTCTTCATGCTGACTTCACACCACAGCCAGGCATAAAAACTGTTCCCTTGAGACTCTAAGCTGATACTGGGTATCACATCAGCATCAGTCTTTCCCTCTCCTCAATAAATCACAATGCAATTACTAAAAGTATTTTGGGATGAGTCAAGAGACAGAAGTTTGCTGAACTGTTTTACCTTGGCCAAACAAGGAAATGGTGCAACACATGCAACTTGTTTTCAGGAGTTTAAGAAACACTTTTGAACCAAAAGGCAGACCTCTTCAAGCTTGTTTGACAATGTTCATATCCTTACTGTATTCAAATCAATTTGCTCATCTGGAGAAAGACATCTGTTAGGACTTGTGCACTGAGAAAATCTGAGTTTATCAGGCATCAAAAATAACATACAATTGGAAGGAGGAACAGATTTATGAAGTTGATAGGTTTTGTTTACCAAACTACTGTGTTATGTACAAAGATATTTTTTTCACTTGCTTCTGCATGCTGTGTAATATGACACGACATTTCTGTATGTGACAGCAGAAGATTCAGCACTCAAACTTCTCACAGCATGACTCAACACCTCCTGACAACTCAGTAAATAACAACAAAAAAAATCTTTAATCAATTCCTTTACCCAGTAATCTCAGTTGCAATCATATGGAATTACCTATTAGTCTCAACTGGGATCACACAATATCACTCAAAGTCTTTTCACGACTTCATATTCAGCTTGTTCCACCAGATAAAAAATATATGCAGCTAATGAAAAGGTAAACTCCCTGTGTACACATTGACATAAATGTCAAATTTTAATGATTGCCTTCTTTGAACTTCGGACAACTCACACATACTGTGGGATCCTGCATAGGAAACAGTAAATGTCATCAAGACAGTGCATGGGATGTAATATATTACAATAAAAGGCCAAATGACTTGAAAGTCAGGTTTTCTTGCATTTTTTATGAAAGAAAAATTGACCCATTTTTGTGAAAGATGTCACTAAGTCATAATATAATTTTTGTTGCAAAATTGAAATCAGTGTCTGAGCCTTGTGTTCCTAGAGACATCTAAACACTTTTGGAAATGCTTCTCCTAATTAAAAGATACTGGCTGATTCAACCAAAAATGCTTTCATCTTTCAACCTGTAGAAATTGGTACATGGCCACAAAAACTGATTTTTTTTTTCCTCTTTCTTTCTGAGCTTTTGCAGACTTCAGCTGCAGTATGGAAACAGACTATATTTTTGGCTGAGCAGAGACCCTTCTGTTGAAAATAGCTTTGATGTCTAGGAAAGGATAGTGGCTGCGTCTTTGTGTTTGACATTTTTCTTGAAATTAAATCAAAGAAAATCTTTATTTCACTGCCTCCAATTTATATATATATAATGTATGTATGTATTAGGCTAAGAACGAGGAACTAAAATACAAAGAGAATCCTTTGAATTTTAACTTTTTCCTGCCTTTAATGATTATCATGAATGGTCTCTTGCACAACACCACACTCTAAGAAAATACATGGTAATACTTAGTGTAGGCCAAGCAGCTAATCTAACATGCCATTTATTTTCCATTACCAAAAAGGTTCAAAAGTAAAATTGGGGATTAAACATAAATAAATCTAAATTCTGCATTAGATTAATCCCTAGCCATGACTAAATACATAAATTGGTGTTTCTGTTGTGGTAATAGTATTGATTATCTTAATCTTTTTTTCTTTAAGTTAGTATTATAGCAGGGTTAATTTAATTCATGTAAAAATTTATAAACAGTAAGATTTTGGAATTTGGAGATACTCCCCCTCTTTGTTTCCTATACCGTGAATACACAAACATCGGTGGGTAAAGGGGAAAAAAGGAGGATGGATCAAGTGCAGTATTCATACTTTCTGAATTCCTTGTCGTTAAATTCACATCAGAACGCAGCAAATTGGCCATGAACATAGAAAAATTGTTGCAGAATGCTCACTTTTGGAGTTTGCCCTCTGTTTTAGAACTCAATATATATGAAATTGCTGTGGAAGAAGAAGAAGAAAGAATGTGACACAGAACAGCAGGGAGCATGTTTAAAAACACAGTTCAAGCCTCCCACGGTGGTACAGTTTAGTTGTGCAGGAGAGGAAGCCATCCTGTAGCCTTTCCTCATGAATCCAAGCAATGAAAAGGGCATGACAGAACCACAGGCTTGATTGCAGTGCCAAGGGCTCAGCAGAAGCAGATCTCTTGGCTTGGCACCCTTCTCCTTGACAGGAGCAAATCTAGTTATCCTGACTTCCCTGCCGGGGAGACAAGCTCCAGTACTCTACAGGCTGGTCTTGCAGCAGCAGCTGAGCACTTGGAGCAAATTAGGATGTCGAGTTGTACCAGTGACTTTCCATCATGCCGCCAGCCCTGGTGGGGTGAGTGCCCAAAGGCAGGATGCTGGAAGAGAGGAGGTGAGGATGGAGCTTTTGAGGACGAAGCAGGCATGAAAGCAAAGTAGGCAAGCCAAGATCTCCTTAAGGATTTCTCGATATGTTATGATTTTTCTTCAGTCTCTTGCCCCTTAAATGTAATTATTCTTCATCTGCCACTCTTTGATTGTTATTTGCTGCTATTGGTAGCATATGTGGAACCAGCAGCATATGCAGGACTGAACACACAGGCACACCAGAAATAGCTGTGCAGTGTGTACAATTCTCATAGGCATATACTGATACCCTGTATCATAGGTTCTGCTAATATGCAAGCCAAACTTCACAGTAAGTAATGGTAAATGATTTTGACAGGAGTGGGAAAACAGATGCTGGTTTCAGAACCAACCCTTATGACTCGTTTCTTTATCATTTCGTATTGCTGAAAACTTTGCCAGACAATGAACTCCTCTGGAAAGTAATGCTTGCAAAATTAGGAGAATTCTTCTTAATTTTTGTTCATTAAAGTTTTCTGGTAATAATTGCCTGTCCGTATTATCTGGAAGTAAATTAGCTACCATCAGGCTTGACAAAGTGCTGTGGAATATCTGTAGGTTCATTCTGTTCATGTTCCTGTTCAGGGTCAGTTCAGTTCAGATGGTCTATACAGATGGTACCGTTTACTTTTTAAGAAACAGCCAACACAAAAGGAGAATTTTAAACAAATCCTGGAATTAAAAATCCGTGCACACATATTGTCATATCAGACTACTCTATTCGTATTCAGTTTGATAGTCTCACAGTTCACTGAAATTAAAAGCTTACATTTTTAATAACTGTTGTTTGAAAATAACCATTCCTGCCCAAAATATAGGAAATATAGTTAATCAAACACAGAAATATATATAATTTCAAAGATTCCTACAGTGTGGGCTAATAGGTGTTTAGGAAGATGCAGTTAGCACACCAGAATAATTTAGTAGTTTAGGGGGTGAATTAGGTGTACAGAATGCAATTCAATCAAATTGGTTCATCAGAAATTCAGGGGCCAAAGTCTCTAGCATTAGCAAAAAATACTCAGGGTCACTCATGACTACACAGTGGTCAGGAGCTCTCATACCTTGTATGAAAGATGGTGTTTCCATTGATGTGCTCTTCACTAGCATCTTCCTGAGGCATTGACTTCAGGGACATTTATCTGTTATTTTTGGCAACATGTTATGTTTTTCTTTAAATTATACCACTCAAGTCCACTTCAGTGCCTCCTTATCTGAAGAAATCTGTTTTCAGTCTCTTTTTATAAGGAAGTAAAATACTCACCAAGGTGTTAATTTCATAGATCTAAAAGTTATTGTACTTTTAAGATAAATTAGAAATTAAATAATTCTACAGTTATTTTAAAGTTCCATAGTAGGGATTGCTATTTTTTCTTAATATTTTACCATTTTATTGCAGGTAAATAACTTGGCCTAATGCATCTCCATAAAGTATAGCTGTATTTTCAAACAGTTTGGTTAAATATTAATGATGAACAGTACAAAAAAGCTATTACAAAACAGTGAATAAAAAATTCTCCCTTCAACTCTACTTTTTAATACTGAGCTTTTAAAAATATTTCAATGCATTCACACCATCCTCCACATTAAGAATTACTGCTTAATATTGCTAAGTTAACTTCATGTAAAAAAGGAAATCTGCTGTCATTTTGCACTGAATATCAGCTTTAGTATTAAAAGATGTGAAGAGCTGAACTTTCTGATTGTCATGCAGGCTTAATTCATGCATGAAATGACCGTGCTTGCTCATATTGTAGGACTATATGCATATTAAGATCCTCCTAATGCTGTCTACACCTGCACCTTGATACACAGCACTGCTTTTTGTACTCCAGGAGACCAGGGCTACAGCCATGATGGGGTCAAGAGGTGCAGGTATATGAGATTATGGTAGTCCTTGGATTCAGGAGGTTTTGTGTCTAACTATAAAGGAGAAACAAGAAGCGGGCAAACACAAATAGAAGTCCTCACTGTGCTGCTGGGAAGCAGAGTTATGTAGAGGCTGTGTCCAAAGTTAAAAGTAGTGCAGGCTCCTCCCATCCCTCAGTTTTTCAGATTTGAGTCGTAGCCTGAATATATGATAACTCATTTCTGAGCCAGTTTTGTGGGTTTCCTTCCCTTGGAAACCAAGGCATTCCTTGTGGACTGATGAGTACCCAGGGCTCATTTTATCAAATGAAGTCAAATCTCCCTAGTGCAGTGTTTTCTCTTCACATGTATCTAAAATAATGTGACGGCTTGTGTGAGCTTGGGCACTTGCACATCAGGACTTTCTATATCTCACTTCTGGCATTCATCAGATTTTAGCACTGTTCTAGGAAACATATCTTAAGAAATTGCTTTAGTGAAAACAAAAATTAATTGCTTTACTGAGATATGTTGATGATTTGCTGTGTCTGTGAGTACCTCTGCATGGTTTCACAAGTCAAGAAGTTGCCTGAAGGAATGGTTCACAGTATGTCTTTTCTAAGACTGATGTCCATATGCTGGAATTTTATATTTGCTTATTGCAAATAATAGCTCATTCCTTATTGACTGGCATGGAAGTTTCCCAAATGTTCTCTGTCCTGCTGGTGGTGAGACTGAAGTCAGAGGTAGGTGTGAGGGCCTTCAGCCTGCTCCCCTATGAGGGAACCACAATTTCTCCTCTTTAATCCATAAGAACAAGTAGCTGTTGTTGAAAGCAGTGGTGAAAGGAGCAGCAAGAGTGAAGTCTTTGAGAGCTCTGGCCCTGCCACTGTTACCTGGGCCACAAAAATGACCAGAGAGGTAGAGCACCTCTCCTATGAAGAAAGGCTGAGAGATTTGGGGTTGTTCAGCCTGGAGAAGAGAAGGTTCTGGTGAGACCTTATTGCGGCCTTCCAGTATTTAAAGGGGGCCTATAAGAAAGATGGGGACAGACTTTTTAATAAGGCCTGTAATGATAGGACAAGGTATAATGGTTTTAAACTAAAAGAGGGCAGATTCAGAGTAGATATAAGGAAGAAATTTTTTACAATGAGGGTGGTGAAACACTGGCACAGGTTGCCCAGAGAGGTGGCAGAAACCCCATCCCTGGAAACATTCAAGATCAGGCTGCACGGGGCTCTGAGCATCCTGATCTAGTTCAACATGTCCCTGCTCACTGCAGGGGGATTGGTCTAGATGACCTTTAAAGGTCCCTTCCAGCCCAAACTATTCCATGTTTCTATGATCTATTTGTGTTGCAGTAGTGCACAGGTGTCAGGGCTCTGCTGTGAGATGCAATGCACAAACATGACAGAGCAATAGTTCTCTTGAGTTGTATGGAAGTGTTCTCTCCTTTTTAAAACAAATTCAGTATAGGGGTGTGAGTCTCTACTGCATTAAATGCTACTCTTGGTCCCCAAAGCATTCAGTGGTAGAAGAAATTGTTTTTTCATGGTTTTTTTTTACCTACTTTATCTGTGATAGACCCATGCAAAACTAATTATCTGCATCAAAGCTGCTCTTGCTCTGCATTTACTGCCATAAGTCGTGGTATAATTTTCTCAGCTTATCCTCTGCTTTTTTCCTTTTCTCTCTTGCATTATCTTAAATCTTCTTGTTGTGCCATGTGTTTTGTAAGGTGTTTGCCAAATGATCAAATTCATCGTTCCTCTTCTGTTCCATCAGGAAGAATCCTGACAGCATTGTGCAAGAAATCTAGTGTTTTCCTATAATCCTACAACAATTATCAAAATGTAATCATAATGCTCATTGGGGACTGTAGTCATATAAATTATTCAAACAGGTAAGAGAAAAAAAAAGATCTAAATAAATGAGTCTTTTTGGTCTAATGAGAGAAGGAAAAAAAAAAGTATTAGAATTTTATATCTAAATATATTTATGCTCTGCCCAGGAGTTTAAAATTGTTTTGTTTCATCCCCAAACAAAAATTTTTGGATGAAAGAAACTTCCTGGTGCTTAGATCAAAAATCAAAGAAATCTATTTATCTGGATCTGACTCTGTCAGTTAGATAGCTAGTTTGAATCCTGGAAGGAATTACACCTCTTGTTCATAAATCATTCATTGCTTGCAAGGTGATCAGCCAAATTAAGAAAAATAACCTAGGTACTTCTGATTTCCTGATATTCAAATAGAATTGAGTTAGGAGCCTTTTTTTTGTATGTTTATTTGTAATCAAAATGTTATTAAATATATAGTTGTTTTAGGAATTAACCTGTTGTATATTTAAAAACTATTGTTTCCAAAATATCTCACTAAGACTCTAAGATAGGAGGTACTTTGTCATTGTGCAGAGTTCTTATAATGTCTTGCTTTGCTCAAAGTTGTGCATGTACGTGCATGTACATGAGAACAAAGAGAAAGTCCATCTACTTTTAAAGTGAGATTTATGTTCTCTCCTAATACTAATAAGATGCCAGATGAGATGGATGCATTGTATGGTGAGATACATAATTGTCTGAAGGATTTCAGTTGACTTTTACACCGTTCACCTTAGTTTGCTGTCATACAGCCTTAGTATTAAAATGCTGTTTTAACTGAGGCCTATAAGCACAATCATAAGCTCCTATACAGAGGCAAGTAATGTGAGGCTGATTCTTCACATAGTATAAACTATCACAGCTCAAATGACTTCAATGTGTCTGTGAGAATTCATGCCATCTGGAGTTTGGAATGAGCAATTTGCACCCCTGCTTGGTCCTAAGGTCCAAGTTAAAATTTTGATTCTACTCTGATCAGGAAACCTTAGAATGAAGATGTGAAAGATTAGGAATGTTTAATTTATTCAGCATGAAGATTTAGGATTGGTAATTTTTATTAATAATTTCTTAAATATTTTTCCTTTTCTGGATAATCTTCTCTAGGCCAAACAGTGGAATTCATCAAGAGAGGGTACTTTTAATCTCTTGTTTGCTTTACTTTTCTTCTCATGCTCTAAATAAAAGCTACTGTTATTTCCCCTAGTGATTGAAATAATTTTCTTTGCTCTACTAAATTGGTTTTGTATTTCATGATTTGCATGCAAATCTAGTGAAAATACTTTGACAAATTATAAACCTCATGAATGAAACTGCTTTAAGCTTTAGAAAGCAGGCATGTTGTCCTGAAATTTTGAAGTTACATATTTACATTCTCACAGGCAATCAAATTTAAAATGTACCTTTAAACCTATCTTCCCTCCCACTGTAGCACCCGAACTTAGTACTGAAATGGGCTGGCTCAGTTCATTATAGGAAACTTGCATTTTAACTTGATTCTATTATTTGCTGATACGTGGTCTTCCATGTGGCCTATAATACATTTTGGCAAAGCGAGTGTCAGGTATAGCAGGTATCAGAAAATACAAGGCTGCAAAGCAGGGTGAACAGTAAAACAAGGCATTCAGCAGTAATCGTTCCCACAACTTAATATGCAGGTTTTATAAGCAAATTCATGACCCCATCACAATATTCATTTCTTTCATGGCTTTTGTATAATAGGGAAGTTAGTAACAAGATAGGACTTCCCTCCACTGTGATTTCCTTATCATAACTGCAAGATTTATTGAATTGCCAAAGTATCCCCAGTTACTTTCTTCTTCCAGCTGAATCTGTTTCTATTCACAGGAAAGAGCAGTTGTCCCCCTGTTTTTCAATCTGTGTGAGTGCAGGTGAGGGGCCTCAGTGCAGGTACAACAATCAGCCAGGTTATACCTCAGGTTCACTCGGTCACAAGTCCTTTCCCAGATTTGGTAGACACGGTGGTGGAGTTGCCCATTTCAGATGAACACTGAGGTAAAAACCAAGCTCCAGGGTAGACCTCAGCCTGCCCATCCCATCTCATGGACCAGCTAAGGTATAACATCCTCTGAGCTCATGAACTGAGATGTAGATGTCCGCTAGTGGCCTTGGACATTGGCTGCTCAGCCATGATCTTCCTGGATGAAATGAGACAGACAATGGGGTCCCGTCCAGATACCAAGTGGGTATCTTCTCCCTGCAGGAACATCTAGTTTTTGTAGAGTGGGGCAAGGCAGGCCTTTTTCTGAGGACGAGCTTTAATGCAGCCTTTCCAGATGGTAGAGCCACATCCATCTGGATCTTCATTTCACGTCACATCAATCTGGATGTTCATTCTCAAATCCAACATGTTAACCTTTATCAGATTCCACTTCTTCTACACCTATATGAAATATGGGTTTAGGTTCAAACTCCCTTTTGTCTGTGGGATAGGTTAGAAACAGGAGAGGTGGTAGGTGCCTGGATTCTTCTCTTCTTCATATAAAACCTCCAATATACATTTGAATGCTTCTTAGAAGCAGGCAGCCCAACTCCAAGTCTATGTGAAAAGAACAAAATGAAGCCCCACACAGAAACTACATAATGCCAGGACTAAGGTTGCTACTGCAAAACTTAATTTGGCACCTTGAGTGCAGGCACTCTGACATTCTTTTAAAAATAAATACTTTTTTTTTTTTCCCCATGACCCTTCTTCATCAGCAGTTAGCTTATGTTTCTTTCCATACTCTTCATGTAGTATGTGGCCCCAGGGCTTTCCTTACCACACACCATTCAAAACCTGTACTGAATACACTATTATTGGTTGTTTCATTGTTCACATGGCTATCATACCTGAATGCTTCACACACAGTAATGAAATTACCTGCATAATGCCCTGGCCATTCATGGGTTTGTTATCCCCACTCCACAGGTGATAGACAGAAGCACAGAGAGGAGAACAACAAAATAGTTGAAAATGTATCAGCTAATTTATAATTAATATTTTTTCACAGTCTTTATAATTTTAATCAATCTTTATGTGTATATAAATAGAGTTTTAATGTACATGAATTGCAGCTATAAGTGTTCGATAGCTCAGCTCAATTGTCTTGTATAGAGGCCAGAAAATGAGGAACATCAAATTAGTGGTCATCTCTGGGAAATGTGAAGTGATTTGTCCAACAACACATAGGAACTCTGTGGCAGATCGAGAAATGGAATTCAGTTCTTCAGTGGCAGCTGCCTTAACCGTTAAATCTTATTTTCTCATTCTGTAGTCCCTTGCTGGTTCATTATATACCTTCCAGTTCCTGAAACAAATGAGGCAGGGAGAAATGAAAGCCTCATTCACTACATAAACCTGATTCATTCCCAGAGTACCATTTCTCAGAATACCATCCACAGTGCACACAAAAAGAGCTGCAGCTACGCCGTGGAAAAATAGTCAGTGATCACATAATGGAAGATGGTTTCATAGCAGATATGTTCAAGAGGTCCAAATTGACTTGCATAAGCAATTTTAATCTGGTATTTCCTACCCTTTGAATACTTGAATTTGAATGGAGTCCTTAGTAATTATTTCTGATACTTTGAAAAGAAATAGTAAAGCAGAATTTCTGCTCTGTTGAATAATACTTACCTTAAGATTAGATGATCTGAATTTATATCTTTATCTTTACAGTAGAGGCAACTAGCACCTGAGCTCTTAAAGTAAATGTTTTTCATAGATGGCTACTTAACTTTTATGAGAATCAATCACTAGAGTGAAAACAATGTGCAACTTCTTTTCACAAAAAAAATATAAAGTACTATATCTCTGCTTTCACATAGACCTCTAGAGGGGACTTTGTTGTATACAGGGAAGATCCATCAATTCCTGTACATCTAGGCTCTCTTTCTCTCCTTGTGTACCTGTTTGTACCTTCACCCTGCACATTCTCCACTGTTTTTTTCCCATCACATACTTCAGAACAGAATATTTCTTTGTGCCTGGGTGGATTCATGGGATAGCAAGTTGAAAGAACTGATAAAAGGAGAGAAGGCAAAAGGAGTGCCCTATCTAGACACTGCAAATTATAACCATGTTTGGAGAGTAAGAAGATCACTGAATTAAGCTGAAGTGCTTTGAGGTTCTTGAGGACCTTCAGAAGGCTGGACTGCAGAGGAGAGCAGATGGAATTGGGCAATCAGGTAGGGGTTCCCACTATTATTCTTGCCAAAGGAAGCCAAGTTCTCTATTTCTTGAACAGAAAATCAGAGATAATCACTGGGCAAATATCCCAGACCACCTCAGTGTATTTTGAAGTTCAGCTCAGGGCAGTAACTCCAGGTGATGTACAGAGCAGCCTGCTGCAAGCTGGTACTCCCAGTGGCACAGTGCTTCCTTCCATGCTTTGTCTCTTGGCTTTTTGGGGTCAGATGACGTACACATTGGCAATTTTTTACTAGTGGGAGAGAATATACTGGTGGGTCAAATTTCTCTTGTGAATTTGTTGTTCTTAAGCAAATCATGGCTGGGTGGGGAAGCATACCCTCTTAGATGCAGATTTGTCTGCCATTTTCCACAGTGCTCTATGAGCAGTTCTAATGCTGCAACACGGATGCTAAAGGTCAATGAGGAGTGAGGCTTGGGCATGGGTAAATCTATTACTTTCCTAAAGAATTTTGGCTTAGCTTTCTCACTTTGCTTGTTAGTACATTTTTCAGTTTCTGATTTCTTGGTCAGGAGCCAAAATTTCCCCTCCCATTACATGCAGCCGTAGGGGAAGGGTAATCCCTGTGGCTTTGGCAGGTGCCGATAACTTCTGAAGGGAAGTAGTTTTTGCTAAGGCGTATTGTGACAGGGAGCATTGCTGTATAATTCATTCCTATCCCATTTCCCTATCATAATTCAGCTGTGCAGGACCAACTCATTTGAAATAGCCTCTCGTTTGTTAGCTATTAGTGCATGTCAGATTGTAAAAGAAGCTGTGGCTTGTTTGCATATTGTATATTTTCCCACAAATTTACCCAGATTTCTCAGTTTGACTACTGCAGCTCTAGCTCACATGCAAAGAGGATTTCTTTTACATTTTCTGGTAACTCTTAATAACCTTATTGGCTTTTTTAAACAGAGTTTCTCCTGATTTATGCTCAAGGATTAAAACCACATTTGTCTTGATTTCTGCTGTGGTTTTGACACCTGTTTCTTTTGTTGTAATCCACTCACATAAATTTTTAGAATGTAAAATAAAATTAGCACAAAATTTATTTTAAAATTTAATTTTAAAAAACGTAGCTTAAAGCATCTTTTAGGGCTTGGCTCTGGTCTAATTAGAATTTTTTAAAATTTCACTTTAGGTTAGGTACTATAAATTGTTTATAAATCACAAGGAAAATGAATGGGTTGCACAGGAATTAATTCTATCCCCAGGGAAGAGGTAACACAGATATGAGAATAAGCCCCTGGCAAAGTCCCCAACACTTGTGTCCACTCAAGTCTTGTTTTAAAGATGCTGTGAAAAGAGATAGATGATGTTCTGGTTGATTTTTCAGGAATAAAATTAACCATATTTAGGAGTAGGGTTTATCAGTCAAAAATTGCAAAAAAGAAGGAAAAGAAGCCACACTTTTTCTCACATGTAAGTAAAAAAAAAAGTAAAAAGAACTACAGATTAAAAGGTTTTCCTAATTTATTATTTGTTTGTAAATTAAAACCATTGTGATGGTTCTGTACAGGGTGAAACAAGATTCTTTTTTTAGATATTGTTTGAATAATTTCTAAAGATATTTAATTGCTTTTTAATTTCAAAAGATTGTGAAATACAATCTAGGGACAGCAGTTGGCCAGACAGGTCATGCAGGCATGTTATCATTAGATCTGTGTGAGCCAATGCAGCTGACAACAGAAGCCATGCAGTCAGCCTATCCCCTTGAGATCAGAACCTGGCCCTGAAAGGTCAACAACAGAAATTGCATTCATCAGCTCCAAAATAATGAGTCTTTCCCGGTTTTTATTATTCTACCTTTGTCTGGTTGGTATCCATGGTAAAACCTTTCCATCTTTATAGTAATGGTCGCCTCAGAGCCTGGTTCTTCCATAAACTTTGTGTTAGTTTACCATGCTATTTATAAAGCCTGTAATCCTTCCTCTTGGATTATTGCAGGTTCTAGGCATTGGTTCTCTGGAGGTTTGGTTAGTTTAGCCTGTCAACATGTTCAAAACTGTGGGGAGCACACTGTCGTGCAGAAGGTATGTTGCTCAAGGCCAAATGCAAATATTCTGGTTTGCATATGCTCCCAAAGGTTTTAATTGCTGGAGCAAGGCCTCGCACTTAATAAACAAGTATTGGTGAAGCTCACATCTGGAATAGCTAGTTATGTTACTGTGTGAAAAGCAAACAAACAAACAAACCAGCAACCAAAACACAACAAAATCAAAACACAACAAAAGCCCCCAATACAAAACAGTCTTTTTGTTTTTATTTTCAAACTTTGGAAGAATTCCTTTTGTTGTTTGCAGCCATATTCCTATTTATTCAGTCCCCAAAATAATCATAGCTGTTCTCTGTTGTGTGACACACATCTTGAAAAATTTTGTAAGATGTTTTATATGTCATTAAAAAACTGTGGGAAACATTTCTCATGGACCAAGTTTCTGAAATCATTCAATACTTGTAATGAGGATGAGAGTAAGAAATGGTTTAGTAAAATTAGTAGTATGCTGGGCTCTCCAAGGCTCAATGCAAATCCAGGCTTGATGCCATTGCTACTTTTCTTGAGCTTGTGGTCTCAAGAGACTAAGGATAGGAATGATTATTATTCAATGTTGCAGGCAGAGATACCGAGCTGTTATTTTAAGGTTATGTGGTTCAATCTGGGGCAGAACAGGGAATGAGATTCCTGAGAGCTTCTGAATCCAGGTCCACATTTTAACCACCACAACTCCTTGATATGAAACCATGATTGTCTGATACATTTTGTCTTGCAATCAAAATGAAGCAATAATTATACATTTAGAGACTCTTTCTTACAATGACAAACTGAATGAAATCAAAGAGGAGACATGCAAAAATCCTTAATCCAAGTCTTGGGTTTGAGGAACTCTGTATTCAAGCCATGATGAGTTATGAAAATTAATCAGAAAGCTAATGATAATTATTATTTTTATTTGATATGAAAAGCTAGAAGTAAATTTTGAATGTTGCTTAGATGTGGTGTTCTGTTTATAGCCCTGGAAATTTCTTACCAATTAAAGGCGAGCCCAGAAGTGCACAGAGAAGCAAGACCTTCATTCTCAGCGTTCCATTAGCTTGTTAATTATCCATAATGTTTATGACTTTCTAAAGCAAGTTTCTGGAACAGGCTTAGGGTAACATTAGCATTCTTTTGTGTCCTGGCAGTTTATAAATTGCAGTTTGCTGTAAGGTATATCAAAGTGTAAGACTTCACAGAAGAATATAATGGATGTAATTATTTAAGGAAAAATTCAGATTATAACATATGTATTTCTTCTGTTAAATATACCTGTGCTAAATAATTTTTTCTGCTTACAATTGTGGGAAAGGACAGATTTCTGGTTAAATCTGTGCAGGGACAGCGTCAGTTTATTGCTGGTATTTATGAAATGTTTTCAACTTTTGTCTTGGCTAACTCTGCATGTTGGGGTTTATTTTTTAAATTTCTCTTGTGACCTCTCCATAGTTCTTAAATTACCCCTTTTTCTAGTTCAAGAAATATGTGTAGGGAGGAGGGGGAGTGTGTGAAATTTTTCATGAAGAGCAAAGCAGTTTTTAGCACTGATGTGATACATTTTAAATTTTTCAAAGTAAATTTATTTTTTAAAATATTGAAGTGGAATAGATTGCTTTTATTTGCACAGATTGCTCAAAAATTCTTTTAAACACTGTTAGAAGTATCTGGTTTAATTTTTATTTGCACAGATTGCTCAAAAATTCTAACTTTTAAACACTGTTAGAAGTATCTGGTTTAAATTTTTTGCAATGTAAGACTTGGAAAAAAAACTTATAGCAAAAATTTTATTTAATAAATAAAGCAAGAGCTCATAGAACAGCTATGTAGCTATTTTTGGTGATGTTTAGTGAAAGGGTGACAGTACTGACCTTTAGAGTGTTTGTCGAGTACAAGTGAAATGCTTGAACCATTCGCTTTAGTGATGTAAAGCTGCCATGAATATAACCTATGAGAATAGGTGCAAGTACAGTAATAATTCTTTATAGACCTAAGGTTTTGTTCTAGCATTTTTAATACCATACGTGTTTATCCTTTCTTTTGCTATCATATGTCTACTGATGGTAGACTTCATGTGTGAGCTGCATTGTAGTATGACAAAATAAAAGCCAAACTGCATGGCAGTACACTAATCTACAGCATGGAGTTGGGCTCATGTAATTTAAATTATGGCCAGAGGTAATAAAAATTCCTATTTCTACGTTATAAGGGAACAACATGAACCCTAACAGCTGTAGAACAGTTCACAAGAGACAATTTACTCACAGTTGTGCTGAGGCTGGTTTATAATGTATGATGAACTGTCACAGGCTGGACTTCTCATTTTTAGATTGTCCTATTTTTTTATTGGTAAAGTTAATGGTAGAATAGGACTGCCACTGTTCCATATAGGACTAATAAATGTAGTAGGTACCAATCTGAAAATATATGGATAAAAAGTATGCATCTTGAGTAAAAAATAAGCTATCAATATTGTAATTTAATAAAATACATATTTTTTTACATGCTGCAGTACTGTTAGCACTGCAAGGAATTTTACTGAATGGGGAAATTTCTGAAATATGAGAAGCTTAAGGGAGATTGTCTTTAGATTTCACTGAAAATCAAATAGTGGGCCTTCTGAATGCAGTGATCAAAAACGTTACCTTAGACTTTAGAGAGAAGGGGTTAAGCATATATATGTTTGTGTTCAAGAAAACATGCAAACAGGACAGATGTCTGAATGGCAAAAAGAACTAAAATACTTTTAAGAGAGGATGAAGAGGCTGGGTTGAAAAAAAATCACTTATACTGATCTTAGCTCAGTCAGGCATTTAACCACTGTGAGGAGGGTGGTAACTCAGACTCACATAGTCCTGCTTCAGCACAGAGTTAACAATGAACATAGGAAAGAAATCAAGAATTCAATAGGATGTAAATGGTCAACGTAATAGGAAATAATTAAATATAGATTTGGAGCATGAAAGATCAAACTCTTAAAAGTGAGCTTTGTATTTGAGTAATTGAGATGAATTTTTTTTATTCTTATTTTTTTGTTTCCTGGTAGGTCTTATCTATGTTTTAAGCAATTCACTAAATTCTTTTAAGATCCCCTCTTCCCCCCCCCAAATCTAGGTCACTATAAAAATGAATCATTTTCAGCAGCAAACCAGCTGCAAGAGTCTGTAAAGAAAAAAGGAACAATAACTTCTTGCTTTCATATAACACCTTTCATCCTGTAGACTCCTCAAGTCTTTTTATGTTAAGGCAAACCATTCTGTGATTCTATGATTCTGAGATGTCCTTTGACTCATCAGCTCTCAGGTGGAACGCTACAGTGTGAAAGTGCATGGTAACAACCGTCCAAAAGTCCAGACCAGAAACAGAAAGCAAATCCCTTTCCTTTTGCTTAGTAGTGAGAATTTTGGTAAGCAGAATGTGATCAGTCAAACTGGAATATGGCCATAACATTTGGGATGATGCCCAATAATTTTGCTCTTATTCAGGGACACTGTTGCAAAAAGCATCTTGAGATCTTTGATAATGATAAATGGTGAGCACCTGGCTTTAAGGACCTTTTTCTTCAGTCAGGGTAAATCAGCTAAGCCTTAGCATCTGGCACTAAATCTCATTAAAATTAGTATTCTTCAGATGTGTCTTGAAACTACTGAGGGACTTTGACTCTGTGGGGACTCACAGCAGGAGGATATTTATCAAGGATGGAAGTGCATCCTTTGGGCAGGGAGTCCTAAAGGCTGGAATGACCCAGATCTTTGGTTACTAAGGTGGGAAAAGCTAGGAGTGGGAACTGACAGCGAGAGAGTTTAATTCCACTCGCTATGGTCTTTGCCAGCCATGCTTTGCTTCTGGCTAGGAAAGTGACATCTTCTGAATTGTTGCTATCATTCCTTGCAGTTTATGGACTTAAAGATCAGGCCAAAACTTGGCCTGATCTAACTGTAACTTCCGGCTGTGAAGAATGAAGCTGTGTCTGCAGTTAGGCAGTAACGAGAGTCTACACCAATAAACACACAAAAAAAAGAAATTGTCCATGTTGGTCTGCTGCAGCAAATATCTTTACATTACATGAGGGCCTCACTATCAAAAATTCAGCAATATTTTATGCAAGGTAGCTGGTCAGTATCAGCCTCTGAAGTATTCTTCAAGAAAAGGTGTTGTCAATTGTGAAGGAGAATTAACAAGTAGAAAAAGAATAAAGCCATAAAGCCAGTAGTGACAGATCAGGGGGGCGAATGAATCTTAAACACTATACATATTTCTTTTCCACCAAGGGATTCTTATGGTGTAACAGTATTTTTCATCTCTAATCACTGGTGCTGCGTGTCAGTATCTCTTATTCCTTCCCCGATTTGAGTGACACAGTGTGATATGTCTAATGACAACTAGAACAAATTTCAGTAATGAGGTCACCTTGGGCCTGTATTACTGTCTGACTGCTGTTTTCCATAGAAATTATTTGTGAAAGCAGACCACATGCTCTGCATAACTTCCTCTGCCTTACTGAGAGTGACGAAAGGGAGATATGTTAAAACTTGCAAGGTGCAGATGGTTTGCATTGATCTATTCCTGGTTTTGAGCTGTAAATTGATATGTAATGAGAAAGCTGCCACTTTGGTCTCTAGGAAAAAAGTTTATGGGTTTGGTTGAATTGCTTGACTTTTCTTTATAAATGTAAAATCATGCAGATTCTAACTGGCGATGGGCAAACATATGCCAGAGAAGAAAATAATAAGTGTTTGAAAGATGAGCCCAAATGAAAATCGAAAGTCAAAAACCTAACTTTACCTCCAGCTCAGGTTGAACTGAGATTTTGGAAAATAGCTCAGGAAAGTAATGATCCTGGGAGACTGGGAAATAGCCAGAGTCAAGTTAGAACTTCTCTAACTATAGTAAAATTCCACTGTTTGCTACAATAAAATATGAAGCTTATTTAAAAAAGGGAAGTATTTCTTCTTCTAGTACTTCACAAAAAAGTGGTTGTTTAGAAATATTACTCAGTGTTCCTAACAGAGAGGAAAGAACTGCTGTTAAATCTGCAGGGACTATGGTGGTCTCAGGACATCATTCTGTTGACCACCATGCAGAAGTAAATCAGGAGTACTTGGACAGCAATACCATCTCATTTAGACTGGATTAATTCCAAAGAGTACAAGGGATTTGAATTACAGTGATGTAAGGTAGGTCAGAATACAGCTACTGGGTAGGTTTTCTTCGTATAAACATCAGTTGAGAAATTTTATTCACCCGAAGAACAAGATTTCTATGGGCCTACTCATAAAGATACTCTCCTGTGTGCAAAATCAGGCTTTAGTTAAGTTTTTTAACTAGATTCACAGGAATGTAAGGAATCATGAGTGGATAGGAATATTGATTCAGTGCTTCAAAGCAGCACTTTATGGAGGAAAGGTCCAATAAAGAGAGAATATGTATTTGAAAATATTTTTGCATGTTAATAGAATATTTTCATGTGTACTTTGAGTTCAGTATAAAAGAACAATTTCAGCTCTCCTTTTGGCTTTGATAGGAATCCCCTGCAACCATATTTTCTTCCAGAGGTAGTGATAAATAGCAAACTCCTGTCCTTTACAATGCCACTGTTCTCTCATTATTAAATAAGACAGTGCTGAAGCAACAGACTATGTAATGTTTGTACAAGAATCCCCACCAGAAAACTAGCCATTGGTCTTAAAAATCTGCACCATTTCTCATGAATTGTCTGATCATTGTTTTATTAGTTAATGGATTTCATTACATATTGGTGTGTATCTCAAATTCACAATGCACTTACAAAGCTACATAAAGATGATTACCAGGCCAGGAATTGAATTATAACTAAATCAATACATTGATCAGAAAGAACATTTCTAAATTAGCTCAATTAAGGTGGTTTTTTTACTACCATGGGCTTATAAAAATCCATACAAAGCTTACACTGACATCCTAGTGCCTTCCACAGAGAGGTATAAAATATTTCCTAGATTGAAAGCTTTTTTCCTGAAAACTAATCCTGAGAATTTTGATAGGTCTTTGCAACACTCATGCTCATTGAGGCTAATTGGTCCTGATTCTGTTCTCTGATTTATAGTTAGTCAGATGGTTAAATTAATTGAAATCAATGGAGCTATACTAGTACAAGATGTTCTGATCTCATATTAAATGCTATGAAGGTAAAATCAAGTCCAATGTTTTCTCATGTGTAATTCTATTGATTTAGAAAATCAGTGTTCTTTGAAATTTGTTACAGTTTTTACTAGTAATAAGACATTGAAAGGAAAAGAGCTGCTTTTTTTTTTACACATCGTACATTGTCACAGTACTCTTTCATTGTCTGTTTTCTGATTCTTCTATTTTAACATCAATTGCTGCTTTGGTTTGGAAAGATCTAATCTAACTGCCTTTACCACATAGGAAACACATATGTTTGTCTGTACTGCCAGGTACATGCTAAATGACACATGGACAGAGAGCAGTCTTGCCCAGTGGATCACTGACTGTTGGGATCACTGGATTGCTTATCTGCTAACATGATCCAGAGCATAGTTCTGGCTCATCTCAACTAGGATTTTTCCCCAATCTCTGAGTATGGCTCAAGGAAAGGTGCACTCCAAGGTCCATTTCCTGTATGTATCAAGACTGCACCAGATTTTGCTCTCTTTATAACCCTCTAGCACTTTCCATTAAGGCTTTATGGCATCAAATACCCTGTATATGCCTCCATAGCATACTCCAGGGAAATCTGCATACACATTTTTTCATGTGATGGAAATATTTCTCTGGTGAGCTTCAATACAGCCCTTATTTCAGACGTCTTGAACCCCTCCCTGCAAGCATTAAATAATTATGCCTTGTAGTCATGGAGTAGTGAAAAGACCCAGAGGAAGCCCATGGCCAAGTGTAGGGTAGAGCAGAAGGGACCTCAAGGCTAGAGCTCAGTCTCTGGCCATGATTTTTTTAGCACTATTGGAGGAGCTATAGTTATGAGAACTGAAGGATTAGGGTTCTTGGCAGCATTTGTAAGAGTATTGTTTGAAAAGAGATTTGATGAACTAGAGGTAGTAAATAGTTACTTTGAGTTAAAGCATCGATGTTAAAATGCTAGATTATGCTGGGTGGACTGATGGTAAAGTGAGCCACTTAATGTAAAAATTGGATAAAGTGTAGACTGCAGGACAAAAGAAAATGGGCAAGGGAGATTTTATTGACAGTAGAAGACTGGGACAGAAAGATTTGTGAGGAAAAAATGGGAAGTTATTGACTTTTCCTGGTACAGTGAGGGAGGTCAGAACAGTGGCAAATGTTGGCTGTTTTTACATTGTAGTCTTGATGGAAGTGGAAGAGTTGGGGTCCCAGGAGGTCCATGTTAGTGTAGAATAATCCTGGTAAATCAGAAGGCTAAAGAACATTGCTGAGTCACTAAATCCCCAAAGTTGACTTCCCTCGGTAATGTTATAGTCACACAGCTGAAGTACCAAATGATTCTTATATTCCCCTGATTAGTGAATATAAGCAAAGAACATATGTGGGGAAAGTATCTCTGATTTTTGTTCTAAGACAGTGAAAAATAAAGGTTTTTTTGTCCTATATGTTAAGAAAGAAAACAAACAAGCATAGGTGCCTCTATTGGAATACAGTTCCTGTTTTGAAAAGCTCATGAAAATTCAGCATCTTTAGGCTATTCTGAGACTATCAAAGAAAATTATGTGATACATTTGTTGAGAAATATGCTCATAGATACCAAAGCCATGAATGATTAAAACCCTTAGGGAGAAATAATGTTATGGACAGTTTGAATGGCCACGAATGTTAAAAAATTATTTGAATATCAAGGGAATTACAAACACTAACATATAATACTGTACTGTATTCCTAATGATCTAAAGTAGCTCTTAGGCTCAATAGAAACAGAAGTTTTGCTTGGTGCTGTGTTCACGAGGGCTTATATTGTTCTTTAATGATTCAATAATCTTTGCTTGAAATTCAGGGTTGGTTTGAACTCTTTTTTTTCAGCGTGTGTCAAAATATTTCTTGAGTTTCTGACTGTTCCTGCATGCAGGGAATAACTGAGGCAACAATATCTGAACCAGCAGCACCCATAGTATAGTTTATCAGTTGTTTTACAATTCACTAATCAACAGTGAAAGTCTAAGCTCCTTAGCACACTGATCAGGAGCAGGGGCTGCATGACATGTCCACATCTCATATCCTTCAAACCTAAAAAGGAATGGTCAGGGAGATCTAATTATAAATGTGTCATTCTGTATTTACTTTAACAGAAAAGCTCATTGAAGGACTCTTAATGTAGATGACAAGTGAACAAACTGAAATGTACCCCAAGCTGATTGCTACCAGAGAGATTACAGGATTAAAGGAGCTGTATTCTATTCTCATTGTCTCTTAAGAAAAAAATTCTTTAAAAAAATCCACTACAGAATATATTTCTTTAGCCTTCCACATTGTATTTCTAATGATAGAAAGGTATTTAATATTTAAGGAAAGCATTATAGTTTCTGTTAATGAATACAGATAACGCAAATCTTCCTCCTTTCCTTTATTATCTTGCTATTGTTATGTTGTTAGCATTATTCATATTGAGGGAAGCATAACTAGACACTAACTGCAGGATACATGTTTCTATATGTAGTGCATCTCTGAATAGTTCAGTCTAGTGTGAGGAAGTCATTTTCATCCAGTCATTCTGCAATGCAGCTCTCTCTTTATTTTCTTAACATAGGTCCTGGCTTTCTCCCAGGGTGAGAATTCTGACTTTTTTTCCACCCTTGTTAGTGGTTTAAAAGATTTCTCTTGTTTTCCCCCTCTGATATAACCCTTGCACAAAAATTGATAAGTTTTATTCAAACACATCGTCTTCTTTTGAGCTGCAGTCACTGGCTTGGATTCTCTCTGGAGCCAGGATTTGCTATTTCTGAACTGACTGAAAGAAGTGCTGCAGAGGAACAGGTGCAATTGCCCTCTGCTCCAGGGCTTTGCTGCTGTTTGTGCATCACACCCCTTCTAGAGGCTTAAATACCCTGGAGGGCCCCCGTTCCTTTGCCATGTTTTCCTTCTTTCCTTATTGCCCCTCAGCTGCATGCTGTCCCTGTGGGAATACTCAAGCCCTGTTTATTTGCATTTTCATGTCCTTGAATACCGGTCAGCAATGCAGCGTATCGCACATTGATTCTGGCTTTCATCTTTTTGAGTGTGGGTATTATTTGTTATATTTCAGGTGGCAGTATGAGTGATTGTCATCCACAGACAGATGTGCTTTTGAGGTAGCAAAAAAAAAAAAAGATTGACATGACTTTTGACATGAATTTTGTCAAGACTTTAACATGCCATTTGCTGGAATACCTAGTCTAATGAATATTTTTTACTCCTCCGAGATGTGCAATCTAATGTTATGCTACCTTTTTTCCTCTTTGATATCTAAATGTCAATCATCAGTAGGAAAATTATGTTAGTGAATAGGTAGCATGCAATTTATCCCATATAAATTAAATATCTATCTGGGTTAGTGAAAAGAGTCTTTTCCGTACCCGAATGGAATTTCTGCATATAATTTTGTGCTTGCCAAAGTCTCATTTGCACATATGGAACATTGTTTTTATAAGTCATCTTGGAGTGAGTGTTTAATACATGTGATGTTATTTTAAAAATAATTTTGTACATGTGCTGCTAACAAAGGGAAAGTTACTGCTTCTCATTTCCCCAGGGAGTGTGCTGACCATTAAGTTAAACTAGTAGCTATTGCAGCCTGAGGCAAGAAAAGCCTTGCTGTTTCACCATAGACTTTCTTACAACACTGAAACACTTTTTTTTTTTTTTAATTCATTTTGGGGTTGTGTCTTAATGCAGATGTGAAATGTAACATCTCTCAGCTGATGCTAAATATTCTGATATTTCACAGTCACTTAATGCCGAATTACGGTGGAAATACTATGGAGGTACTTACAAGGAACTCCTTATTTACCATAAATTATTTCATAATGACTAATGATATAAGAAATTTCAGAGAGCTAATAAATGTTTTCATAACTTCAAAGTTCTATTAAAACATAAAATAAAATAAATATTCATTTCTTACTACATATGCTTTAAAATATCAACAAACATTTGTTCTATGTTCTGCAGTATTTTGATTTTTGTGCAAAAGAATTAGTGAAGCTTTTAAAATTAAATTTGTACTCAGTATGGAGAATCTGAAGGGTCACCAACTTTGAGAAGTGTCAGAAAGGTAAACTTTTTAAATTCATGGCTAGAGAAATGTTGCGCCTGACTGCTGACTGATCCTTTTTCTTTTTTTTTTTTTTTTAATTTATTTCCTCTTCATTTAAATCTCTTCTCCCTGATAACCAGTGATAGGACACATTGGAATGGTTCAAAGCTGTGCTAGTGGAGGTTTAGACTGGACATTAGGGAGCATTCTCTTACCAAGGGAGTGGTCAAACACTGGAATAGGCTTGCTAGAGAGGTGGTTGATGCATCAAGCCTGTTAGAGTCTTAATGTGCTTAACAACATTTTTTAACATGGTCAGCCCTGAATTGGTCACGCAGTTGGACTAGCTGATTGTTGTATGTCCCTTCCAACTAAAACAGTCTATTCTATTCTAATTCCTAAGGATAAGCAACATGAATTTTGACTGAATAAAGGAAGAAGAAAAATTGCCCCTCTGAAAGAGGGGAGGCTTTGGCTTTATATATGTTTTTTGTGTCAAAGGCAAAGAAAAGGAGGTGACAGAGCTGTCTCTGCTTATGTTGTACCAACTGAGCTAGGAGACTGGGACACAAAATAGTCAGTGGGTATCTGATCCTTGTGAAAAACACACGTGAAATGTGTAGCTTTCTCCAAACTTTATCATTGTTTGCTACTTAAGATAAAACAAGAGTCTGCTTAGGGCTTTAGTATTTCCAGGCAAACGGTGAGGTCTTGTCCATTCATCATCTTGCCTACTCAACAACTTTTCACCTCTCCTGACCGGGGAATCAATCACATTATAATTAGGCTATTTGACACTGTTATTGCAATATAAGCAGTGCCTAAGACTAACATAAAATTGCATATTAATGCAGAAATCACAAGAGACAAACTACCCTTGTGATTCAGTGAATGCAGCTGGTTTGGTTATAGCAGATCAATAAACTGGAAGAAATTTGGCTTCAACTTTTAAAATAATACTTAGAGAGTCACACTCAGAGGCTTTCTACAAGGTATTTACCTGAAGTTTTATTAAGTTATTGCAGTTCAGAGCTCATTACGTAAGGTATAAAATTGGAAGGGAAACATTTGCTCTATCAATTAAATGTATAGCAAAAACCTCTTTTAACAGTAGAGCTTGGGATGTGTGTGGATATATATACAGAGATATACACACAAGTGCAAATATGTGTTATAGTTTTAAATAATTTACTACAACCAAATAAACATGTTTTTGTTAAAAATTTCTTCTTTAAACAAGAAAACCAATAATGTGTATAGACTGCACATAATTCATATCTGAACATGTGTATGTGGAAGTTTTCCATGTGTTGTATGCATTCCAGAAGACATTGAACTACCTGTAACAAGAGAGAGTAAAACAAAAATCCACTATATATCTAACACGGTCTACATGAACTTGCTTACTTAGAATCATAGAGTAGTTTGGTTGGAAAAGACCATTACAATCATCTAGTCCAACCACTTATGTAGTTATTAGACATTTGAACAAAAAATTAAATTTCTTCTTCAGAGAAATAGCAATATTTTAACTTCCTTTCAATCTGCATTGAATTAAAAAGCTGCAGGTTAAGAAATTCCAAGAAGAAATTTTGAAGTAAATATATTTCTAAACATCAAGACCACTGTTACTGAAAATTTCATTTCAGCAATTCAAAACAGTTCAGCCTGACAATCTCAGCACATTAGAATATAATATTGAATTATAGGAAACAATATTGCATTATTGAGAAATTAAGTTTTAAAACAAGTGCAAATAAAAATAGAACAAGATTATACCATCAGGACAAAATCAAGTAAGAAAGCCCAATGTTCAATGTTTATTTGAAGCATTTGAATTTTTCTGTCAAATACTATAAAAATCAACATGTTCACTTAAAAATTTCAATTTCCATGAAACAGCATTTCCTGATGGAGAATGGTTCTTCAGAAAAAACGTTACCAGCTCTATCAGATAAATGCTTTGAGATAGGCACTCTTCTCTGAAAAGGACCATTAATTTTGAAGGTGACAATTTCTGCAGTAAAGGAATAAGGTAGACAAGGATTGACATTACTTCATCAAGAGGGAATCCAGATAACTTCTTCCTTTAAAAGAGAAAGAGACCATACATTTGTTTGCTTCAATAAGTTGGCTGCAGCTTCATTTTGGGCTGGAGAGAAGAGAAAATTGGATTGAGCAAATGCATGTGAGAGATGGGGCGTGTTTATGTGCCTCTCTGCGTGTGTCTCTCAGCGGCCATAATATTGTTAGGGCAAGAGGGCTTTTGTGTGTTTTTCCAGTATTGTTCTTTTGTCTTAGTATTGTAGCAAAACAGGAAAGAAGATTTTGAATGACTTATGCTCAGAGACACAAAAAACCTAGTGACTGTGTACTCTGTTCCTCTCTGAATGAAAGTGATCTCTTGCATATAAATTTTCCATTTCCTACTCCATCCTGATGATTTAATTTCTGTAACTTTTATCTGAACCTATAAAAGAAAAATGCTCAGCATCCTTCTCATTTACCTCAGTTACAAGAGGCAAAAAATCCACTATTCTTCCATTCATAAAAACCTGTCCCCCTGTAGGTGGACAAATCTTTTCATTCATGCACACGTGGAAGAGGGGAAGTACTTTGAAGAGAAAAGCTAATATGCATAAAAGTGGTCTCCAGAGTATATTTTTGAAGAAGTGCTCAAATTCACGCACAACTTTGGTTAATGGAATTTCTGCACCTATTCCCCCTGGAGGGCTTTCAAAATGTACTCTGTTTATGAGCAGCTAATTAAATGTGCTTTCTGGCATGCAGGTAATTAGTTGTTTTTAACAATTATTCAGGTACTGTAAGTAAAAGGTAACGATGAATTTTAATTTTCAAATGTTGATTCTTTCCTTGCAATGAAATACGTATGTTGGATACTAAGAGGCAGCTGCCATCGTCTTTCCAATCTGACAGTCAAAGAAGAAAAAGGCAATTCTATTTTCTTGGAAGTGTCAGCCTCAAGGCTGTGATCCACAATCCAGCAGATTTAGCAGACCCAGATTTTGGATCAGAACTTCAGTTGTTAGAATTGTAGACAATCAATTTTAAAAATATACATGTATACGTATATGCATGAGCACACACACACAGTCTCAGCTTGAACTTAATTAAGAAAAATGTTCTTTGGTTTATGAGGTCAGATTAGATGATCATAGTGGTCCCATCTGGCTTTACAATCCATGAGGTTAATTTATTGATACAACTGAAAAATAATGTATAACTCTGCAAAATTAAATTTGATATATGAAGACTGATAGCTGCTAAATAGAAAAGGTAAATGAAATTTCATTAATAGTGACAGGAAGTCAGAGTTAATTGTTCTTTTAAATTTTATTTTCCTTATCACCAGAAAGAGTATATTCTCATGGTAATGGTTTGAGACCTTTCTTTTTTACCTTCTATTGACTTAATTATCATAATATTGTAGCTCTTGTTACTTCAGTGAAGCAACTCTTCATACTTTTCAGTTTTTACAAGGTCAGCATGTGCTCCAATAATTGTGAGGAATCTCAACAAATATAGAAAAAAATTCGTGTTGTGTAATTTGTGTTGTCATCTCATGTATCACTGAAGAATGAATACCACCTATGCTGTGTAAATTAATATTTATGTAAAATAAACATTTGTATTTCTATCAGGGTTGCTGCATCATATTGTTCTGCAGAAGGCAAAGGCAAACTCGGTATCCCTTGTGTCTTAAATGGCACCGATGGATGCTTTTCTTCACCCTCATAGTGCAAAGTAATCATTTCTTAGTGATTCTTTCCTATTACTAGTGGGTTTTGTCCCATAATTACTCTCTATTTAAAATAATATTACTTAAGCCTATCTGGGGTTGAATGCCTTTCTAATTCTCAAAGAGCATTGTAGTATCTTTCCATTCCATTTCAGACATAGTAAATCAAAACAGTTGAGCCTAGAGGTGGCTAACACAAATGGCTCATGTATATGACTAATACCTTGTCTAGGATGAAGTGACAATCCTTGAAGGCTATAAATGATTTTAAAATAGATGTTTAATGCAATCCAGAATTGCATTTTGGAGAGTGATGAGGTAACACTCAAGGTTTTGCACAGCTCAGGGAAGTGGAAGGTCTACCTTCAGTGGAGGCTAGAGCCACACACATCCTTAGCTCTTCAAAAAGCTGATTTTTGTTGCTGATTCTTGTTGGCATTCTGGTATTATTACGGTGATAGTCCACGAAGAACAAAATTTGCAATTGACAGCAACTGCAGCTAGTTATTGGCTGTATATCTTTCCTATGGTGGGGGGAGAAGAGATTAAAGTTTGCCTTCACTTGCAGGTGAGGACTTTTGGTGAAGGAAAAGCAATCATAGATAGCTCGTTCAATTCTGGTGGAAAGGAACAATGGGAGCCACTGCAGCTTTGGTCCATTAACAGTTATGTTGTGAAGTATTTTGAATCTAATCTCATCAAATCAAAGGCTTTATTAGGACCATTGGTGTTTAACTTGACATATTATCAGAGTTCCTCAATAATAGTGCTCATGAAAGGAAAGGTGAACCTCATGAGGTTCAACAAGGCCAAGTGCAGGGTCCTGCACTGGGTCGGGACAATCTTCGTTATTGAAACAGACTAGGAGATGATGTACTGGAGAGCAGCCCTGAGGAAAAGGACTTGGGCGTAGTAGTAGATGAAAAGCTGGACATGAGCCACCAATGTGCATCTGCAGCCCAGAAGGCCAAGCACATCCTGCGTTGCATCAAAAGAAGTGTAGCCAACAGATCGAGAGAGGTGATTCTGCCCCTCTACTCTGCTCTCATGAGACCTCACCTGGAGTACTGCATCCAGTTTTGGAGCCGTCAACACAATAAGGACATGTACCTGTGCCAGTGTGTCCAGAGGAGGGCCACAAAAATTGTCAAAGGGCCAGAGCACCTCTCCTATGAAGATGGGTTGAGAGAGTTGAGGTTGTTCAGCCCGGAGAAGAGAAGGCTCCAGGGGGACCTTATAGCAGCCTTCCAGTACCTGAAAGGTGCCTATAAGAAAGCTGGGGAAGAACTGTTCACAAGGGCATGTAGCAATAGGACTAGGGGTAAGGGTTTTAAACTAGAAAAGGAGAGATTTAGGTTGGATATTAGGAAAAAGTTTTTCAATATGAGGGTGGTGGATCATTGGAACAGGTTGCCCAGAGAGGTAGCGGAGGCCCCATCCCTGGAGATAAGGTCAGGTTTGATGGGGATGTCCCTGCTCACTGCAGGGGGGTTGGGCTAGATGACCTTTTGAAGGTCGCTTCAAACCCAATACATTCTATGATTCTATGAAATCAGAGCAATATAATTTTGTTTTTAGAAAGAAATGTAATTTTCTGCAATAGCATCATACTGCTGACTTATATTCAACATTTTGATGTGTTTTTTTCTACACTGATGCCATGAAGTAATGCTACAGTGTCTCACAGATGCTGAATTTTGAAGGTGTGTCATGACCAACAATTTGAAGATACCTATTATTTCTAAGCATGTTCTCTTTTCTGGTGATACTATGCTTAAAAGGAAGAAACCCATTTTTGCACATCCACAAATTCATTTATTTTATTGTAGAAGACAGTGAGGTTGGTCAGGCATGTTTTACCTTTTGTGAATTCATCCTGTCTGTTCCCAGTTACCTTCATCTCCTTCATATGTCTACAAATTGTTCCAAGAGGACAATTAAAGCTACAGTGTAATACTTTTCATACTGGAAGACTAATTCCTCTTTAGTTAGTAGAAATATTTGGAGTATTTTTAACTTCAAAAGACTGTATAAGCATTTTTACATTGCACTTATGTGTAAGAAATAATGCCATAAACTGTAGAACATCACCCTCCAACATTGCTGAGTCTGAACCTTTCTTTCCTATTTGCTCCATCTTTCCTGACCTCATTCTGATAGAACACAAATATATTTTTTAATTGACCTGATTGGATAAAATTAAAAGAACTTACTTCCCCAGTTCAAGTTTTCAGATTTGTTTATTTTCTTCTCTTACATTGATGGCTACTGCTATAATGTTTGTTACTTCTGTTTTTATGACATACTTTGCAGAATGGCTGAGTCCTCTGATGATCAAAGATTTTATAGAGCCACTCGCAAACAGCCAGAAGTTCCTATTCACTCTTTGGTTAACTAAACCCAAGATTTATGGGGAGGCGAGCATCCCTTGGAAGGTTTTGCAAGTTATTGCAGAAATGACATATCATGTTTAATCTGTGAGGTCAGCTGAGCCTTGATGCCTCACACATTTTCAAATCGATCCTAAGCATCTGTAAGTAGATCTGTAAACCTATTCCTTTGAAGTATATTGCCATGAGAAAGAGCTATATTACTGTGACTTTGGGAGCGCCTTTACTCCCACTGCAGTGCAAAGGATATCCACATGAATACTTAAGTGGGAGGCTGAAATTGGAATTGTATGGTTCACAGCATTTCACTTTAGAGGGACTAAAAATCGTCCTTCTCTCTGTACATTTTTTTTTAATTTTCTTCTGCTGAGTATCACTTGGCCTTTAGTTAACAGAAGGCTTTTTAGGCTGCTGGAAATAAAATATCAAATTAGGTTCAAATAGCTGCCTTTTTATCCTGGCAGCTGCAGCTGACTTCCTCTCACCTGGAGCCTCTTTTAACTTGACACTAGTGGGAAAAAAACTGTTCCCTCAAACCTCATATAATAACTTTTTCCACATTTATCTGCTTTTGGATGCTGTGGGGGATGTCATCCCTAGGATGTGAGGTCAGGGGATGAAGCATGAAAATGTATACCCCACTGGAGAGAGCAGAAAGTGCTGCTCCTCAGCACCACTCAGTGCAAGCCACTGAAAAAGAGGTAGATGGCAGCCAGGCATTGGCCATGGGGGTGTCCCATGTCCCACCAGCAACTGGCAGGGCACAGCCACCACTGCTGCATATGGTCTCTGGAAGTGATTCCCAAACCATCACCGATCACTGCTTGGCTGGGTTGATGGCTTTGCTTCAAGAAATGCTGAAGAACCTTTTCGTTGTCCTGTCCATTTTTCACAAACATATTTCTGCTCTGAAACAGATTAATTTAGCCTCTGTCTTTTCTTAGTTTCCACTGGGATCCAAAAAAGCCCACAACCCAGTATCTTCCATTTAAAGCAGGTTCAGAGAGTTTGTTCTGAATGTCACTATTTTTGGTTTTGTGCTCCTGTTTTTCTTACATATTAGATTTCTCACCAAAGTCCCAGTTGTTTTCTCTTATCCTTTCTCTCTGGCTTTACAATAATGAAGGTGATGATGAAGCACGATCCTATCAGATGTGTGGCAATCAGCGTACAAGAACTGAAGTGCTGGTTCTCCAGTGTGCTCTACTGGCAAAGCCATCTCTTTCACTTTAATCAGTGTTTTTATTGGCTTTTTCGTCTGCACTGAAGCTTATGGGACTCTGCAGTTCTAACAAATGCAGGTTGTTACAAGGGCAGGAAGAAGTGCATTGTTTTACATGTCCCATAGGAAGAAATGCAGAAGGGATTGCTCGGTGGATTGCAGAGATAGGGAAGTGGTGCATCACTATTCAGACTGGATGTTATGATTTGTCTGGTTAACTCTGATGCCAGCTGAGATTGCCATGATGACTAGAGGTGCAACTCCCAGAAGGTCAACCTTCATTTGTGCCATACCTGTAATGGACTTGCAATATATTTTTGTCTTAAGATTTGGCTGGGTTCGAACTCTGCACTGATTCAATTACTTGATGAGGACCAGCGAACACAATGATTCCTCTTAGGAGCTTGTGTTTGATAGCACCCTGATCTCTAATTTATTGTGTACATGTGCTAGAATACAAATCATTCTCACAGGGTTGTATAATCAGTGTTTATCCTGGCCTGTTATTTGAATAAGTACGTTATATAATAACTATGATTTTATAATTTTCTATTTTTTATTAAAATAATATCTCTTTTCCTTAGCTAAATTGAGACTTGGGACTCCTAGAAATGACCTGATATCCAGTATTTGCTTCTTCAAATGACCTTTTAAAACCTATCTTTGCCATCAGACATCATCTCTGTCTAGTAATATTCTTATAGTTCTGCTCCTTAAGGATGTGAGAGGAGGAAGGACTCTAATGGTGAAAAAACTTTTTTTGGACTCACTGTTATAGCTGGAAAAAACAAGTAAACTGTATAAATCACGGAATAAATTAAAAATCCTGTCTCATAATATGTGTCAACATAAATCATTTAACAATGGGCAGGTCGGGGAAGGATGAATATAGATGGTGTTTACAATTCTTCTTTTATAATAATAAAAAATAATTATGCATTTATTTGATTGTACTCTGCTCCATCCTTCTAAGCCACTTTTTTCTTTCACAGTATGTAGTGCATTTATCTGCCATAATCTAAACACCAAAAGTTAGACATGTAAGTTTGAGTTAGCCACTTTATATTCCCTTGTGGTGACCATAGAGAGGCTGATTCCTCTGTTTGTCTTATTTTCAGGTAAGTATTAAAGAAATGTCAGAGATTTTCCTTCTAGATCCTCCTATGTCTTTACACAGATAATAAAGTGCAGACTTGAATGTCTAGCTTTTGAACAGTGATTTATCATGAAACCATGATGCAGCTTTTTTAGTTAGGGATCTTTTTTTTTTTTTTGTCTTTGCATCACTTAGCACAACAGAGTATTGGATCTGGATGCAACAGAAATAGATGGTGGTGGCAATATCTTTAAGGGAGAAATGAAACAGTCTGTAGAAAATATCCAAGTTTAAAATGTCAGCCAGGTAATTATTACTTAGGGTCAGTCTTCATATGTGGTCTCATTATTTTGTGCTCCTTGGCATGAAACTTGCGATCTGCACATAAATGTGCTTGCCTTGATCACCACTAGCTTTCTCCTCCTGACAGTTCACACATCCTCTATTCAGTGCCAGAGAACATACCTATAACTCATGCAAAAGCTTGGATCGAAGGTGATGCACAGAAAGCAAACAGACAGAGCCCTAAGCTCTGATGATTCAAAATTTTCTTTGCATCTTCTTCTGAACTTGGAAAGCACAATACATTGGTAAGAGTAAGTGTGTACGCATGATAATGCTAATAAGTAAAAGCATGAAACCTTATCATTTGAGATGTGAAGCCTGATCTTTGTGGAAGTATTTAGAAATCCATAGCATTTATATTTTAATACTAGAATATTCTTTCAAGCAAAATTTGTGACAGATGCAGATTAAATACTGTTCCAAGCATTGTTGCACTTTGAGTTGAAGTAATAGCAGTAAAATTACAAAAGCATTTAGGAAGTGTTAGGTGACCTGTGAAAGATATGTTTTATCCACACAACTGAAAAACGTGGACAAGTAAGCAGAATAGTGGGATTTCTGAAATCATTAACAGATAAGAAATAAAGTCACGTTTTGTCATGTAGTGAGGCACCTTGTGCCTCAGCAGCTCATAGTTTATGATCTTTTGTGACTGTGAAAGTAGTTAACATTAGTTTAAATCATAGCCTCTTACAAGCTCCAACACTTTTTTGAAGGAATAAATAGTGATTATAGCAAATGCAGAAGGAAAACAAAGAATTCCTGAGCTAATTTAACATAAGGTCAGAACAGGACAACTGTACCATTCACAGCTATCTCTAATACCTAGTGTTTCTCTCCCAGCAGTATCAAACAGGATGCTTACATTTTAGATGGCTGAGATTGTGTTCTAGAAACATACTTTTAGTGTCTCTTGGTTCCTTCTGTGGTTTTAGATTTAGAGATAGTATTTACTTCATTAACTGTATTTTTTAAGTTTAAAGTGAAATTTTTCAGAGCTAGTGATATATTTTCTCTTATGTATGTTCATTATTTACCTCACTGCGACTTCAAAATCATTTACATCCAGCCTATTGTCTTATAATGCAATTAAATCACATTGCTAAAAGGAGAATTAACTAAAAGATTTGAGATTTTTATTCCATTTCAACAATGTCTTTCTCCATTTGTTTTCCAGCTTTCTGTGTAAATTTGAAAAATACAACATCATAAACTGAGAAAAGCTAGCAATGGTGCTAAGGCCAGAATCATGTACCTACCTGAAAGTATATGACCTACAGATATTTTTAAAATAGCTGTAGTGATTTTCTGGGATAAATAATTTACATGTCCATGAAATGTATTCATAGAGCTTCTTGCACAAGTTTTCCTTCATATAACCCTAAGATTTGAAAATAGGTTTGTCCTATCAAGAGGCTAATCCTAGTTATATATTTCAAAGATAATTATATTTTGGAGAGACTAAACACAATAGAAAATGAGTTTTTTACTTCTTTCTGCACATTCCCTTTAGCTCGCTTCCTTTGTCCCCTGGTCTGTATGCTGATTACTTGGGATATATCTCTATGTAATATCCCACAATTGCAGCACCCTGAACAGATATCTAAGATAGCATTTAGTGAGCTGGCTCAGTTAGAAGAAGCAGGTCAGTGACATTATGGCGTTTTGAACCGATTTACCCATCTTTTCTGCAGGGCTAATTAGCCCAGGCAAAATGCCAGGTTAAATGATTCTGCTACCCAATGTAGCTTGTTAAAAGATACCTCACTTATCTCTGTTTGCTGCCAAATTTGTTATGAGAAGTCATCTGGGCTACCAGCTACCAACAAAGTACTGCTGAGGCCCTTGAGCAGCCATGGAGATCCAGGCTTGCAGAGCAAGCTGAGCTACGCCAAGGTGGTTGGCTATAGCACACTTACAGTTGACCAAAAGCCTCTCAACTGCCCTGGGGTTGCATACAGGGTAAAGTTACATTCCCTGTTCAAATAGATACGTGCTTTAAAACACCTACTGATTTTAAGACCAATTTTATATGAAGTATCCTCTTGTATAGCATGTAGACATTTTTTCTCTTGGAAATTATGCTATTAAAGTGTAGGCATTAGTATGCAACAATGACGAATACCTATGTTTCTATATGTGTATATTTTTGTTGAATAAAAAATGTGTGTATGGGATATCCTTGTGGTTAGTAAAGGATATGAAGTGCTTGAAATACAAGTGTAGCAAAATAGACATATCAGGACAAGACACAGCAGTCAAGTTTCCTATGGGAATGTGTAATTTCTGTTGTCATTAGTGGCAGTTACATATCTCCTGTAAGAGGAGAATAGTTCCTTGAGAAATATATTCCCTGCAATATAATGTTGCATATTCTGCACCAAATTACACCTCAGCACTTCAGATGTTCTTCCATTCAGGAAAAATAAAACATTCAAATTGCTGAAGACAATTTCATTCTGATCTTTACTCTCTGAAGGAAGAAAAAACCTCAAAACCTCTATAACATTATAAACACTATGCATTTTCCAATTCTTCTCTTTGCCGTCTGTACAACAAAAAACCAATAAAACCATTCCCACTGGTAAGCAAAATAATAACAAGAAACATAAGATGGGTGATAAAGAGAATATTATCTTTTACTTTTCTAAACATAACCTGCTTGACACACATGTATAGCAGCAGATTTTTTTAAATGGAAATGTTTGCTGTTGACAGTGTAAATATACTTCCACGTGAAGCATTTGGATGATATAACCCAAACCATTTGGCTCTCACCACTTCCAGAGGAAACTGTTCCACAATCTAATAGATCTCACCTTTAGGAATTATTTTTTTATTGAACTTACCTTAATGCTCCTTATCTGAATTCCACCCTAGTACTGTGTGGGCTCTGTGTGGACTAGTCTCTATGGACTTCCTGACATAATTACTCTTCTTGTCATTTATATCTTTCAAATCATTAGCAAAGGTTCTCCTTTCCCAAACCTTCATCGTGTTACCTTCATTTGCTGCTTGAGATAGGACCTTTTGCCTCTTCCCCCTCTGGCTTATCCATTCAGGCACAGATTCAGCAGTCAGGAGGACTACAGGGTAGAGGCAAGATCTGAAGGGGACTGGTGTTTTCAAAGTAAAGGCAGAGCAAAAAATCAGCGTGGGACAAATCTTTGCTTGGTCTATAAGGAGGGCTCCATATAGTTTCCTCTAGAATCAGCAATTATTAGCATTCTGGAGATATACAGAATTCCCAACTGTTTATTTTACAGGCTTTAAATATATATTTGTATATATTGTCTTACAAGTCATTTACCTGTCCTTTTAAAGCAGCTCCTTATACAACAGTTCTCAAAATGTTTAGTCCTGACTAATGAAAAGGCTATGGGAAACACTAGAACATCAAGGGTCACATGCTGATAACTTTAATGATACATTTATTTCTCAGAAATGTTTTAATGACCTCCTGGCAAATTGAAAGTAAAGAAAAAACAAAGGAGTAATACTTTTGAAGTTACTTACTGTCCTTAGAAGAAAAAATGTGTAGTTATAATAAATAAAAAAGGAGATAGAGTTATTCAAAATGAGATACAGTCATCTCAGATTCTGACCCTGCATGTTCTAATAATAAGGTCTATTAGTAGAGAAGGAGTTACGAAATCTAAAGCCTTTAAGATTAAGGAAAGACTTATAGATTTGAGATCAAAAACCCTGGAGCTTTGGTTCCTGAAGACTGAAAGATGTTTTAGATGGACAGAATCTCGTTTGAAGACTTTTGAATGCTCTGAGATGAGATAATGCTATAAGACCACAAGTGCTCTGAGGTCTCAGACATCATTGCCTTTGCATTTTGGAGTCATTTGCCTGGATTAATTTAGAGTATGCTGCACTTTAAAAAAATCTTAAAAGTCCTTATTTAGGAAGAATAAAGTCCATGGTGGCCAAAATATGGTGAACTATAAACTCAGGGTGCGACTCTGAGTGTACTCAGCCTCACCAGGATGAAACAGATTTTCCAAAATTTAGACACCACCAGTCATTATAGCATTGCATTTCATTGATTTGATTCTCTCCTGCCTCACATCTAATTTATAGCTGTGCAGCTGGTATGATTTAGAAGCAAATACCTTGCAGAACCTTTAAATGACATCATATGGTGCCGAGGTGTGGACTATTGCAATATATGAGCCAGAACATTAAACCAAAAAGGAACTGAAGTCAGAATTAAGGAATATGTTCACAAGGAGGATATTTTAAGGCAAAAGAAGACTGTCCCAGGCCAGTACCCTTGTACAGTGTAGGTAAGTTACATAGGGAACCTGCCCCTACAGCCTCAACCACTTCCTAGGCACAAGATTCTCTGAATGCAGTCCAAATATGCTTATTTTGAATCCAGAAGGAAAAGTGGAAATCGAGGTAGAATGAGTTAAATCACATTTCTGTACTTATACCAACATATATAATTGTACTAAGCATATGCTAATTAATGACCGTGAAACAAGGGAGTTTGAGATTTTGAGGGGAATGAGGAAGATGTACCAGGCCCAGGACTTCAGAAGATCAGCCTTTGGCTTTTCAGGAAACTGGTAGGCAAGATACTGTGAGAGGCAACTCTAAAGAAAAAAAAAATCTCAGGAGAGCTGGCAGGTCTCTGGGGACAGAAAGCACAACACTGCTCTTTTCTGGTGCTTAGAAAAATGAGATGTATCAGTAAACTGGCTTAGTAAGGTCACTGCACTAGAAGTAGAAGGAAAAAAAAAGACTAAAATGTGCCCAGTACTGAATGGGGCAGGTGATTTAGTGACAGCAAATGCACATAGGCAGAATTGTTCGGTGTTGTGTTTGTGATCTGCAGTAAAAAGGTTTCCCAAGCCTTTATATGCAGAGATGGTTTTCAAGGGGAGAAACTATGATCTATGATAGTAGAAGACAGTTGAGACAAGGATGTCTTAAGAAATCTTAACACAAGGAAGTCCATGGGTCAAGATAGATGCATATGAGGATACTCAGAAAGGTAGCTGATATCACAGAAAGGCCACTCTATCTCCTTTGAAAGTTGTGAAGACTGGGGATTAAGACTGGCAAAAAGCCAGTGTTGTACCCATCTTCAGAAAGAGCAAGGAGTGCTCCAGGAAACTAGAAGCTGGTCAGCTTCACTTTGATCCCTCAGAAAATTATGGTATTTTCTTCAAAGCTATTACTGGGCACATGAAGGACAAGATGATGACTGGGAATAGCCAGCATGGATTAATCAAGGGCTAATCATGCCTGACCAACCTTATTGCCTTCTACAATTAAATTACAAGCTCTGTGGATAAGCAGAGAACAGTGGTTGTTATCTGCTTTGGCCTAAACAAGACTTTTGACATGGTCTTCTGTAGCATCCATGAACTCAAGCTGAGACATTTCAGTCTCAATGAGTGGATTAGTACAAAGGTGAAAAACTGCCTGAATTGTTGGAATCAAAGGGAACTAATTAATGGTTAGTACTCTGCCTGGAGGCCTGTTATGAGTGGAATAATATTGTGCAACTGGCAATATTTGCTAGAAGAGCAGAAAATGTGACAGGCAGAGTGTTGGAATTCATGACCAAGCTGTACCTCTGTGTCAGCACATTGCCTGGCTCTCTAGGTGCTTACTCGTATTTTGGATGACAAATCTGCTTCCTTTAAGGAAGAAATAGGAAATGAAGGTGGGAGACTTACTGAAAGACTGAATTATTTGCAGCATGCACAGAGAGAAGCAAAGGGGTCTTAAATCTGCAGGTGTGCCCAGAGGCTCTTGGCATAGTCACTCTGAGACTTCAAGGCTGCTCTGTGAGGCTTCCTTAGGGAGTGTAATAGGGTGACAATATTTCAGGGACAGGAGCAAAATAGGAGGTAATGTGGGGACTCCAGGTAGTGCTCCAAGATAGAGCCATCCTGGAAGAGACCAAAGCATAGGAAAGCCCTCAGATCACTGCAGTTTCCTAATATTTAATGGTTCCTAGAGTGGTTTAAAAAGAAAGGACACAAAACCAATGCTGCATCATCCTATCTTTTTCCTTTTGGCAAGGTACTAAGGTTCACTTTAAGATGAAACTTTTAAATATGTATTAATTTCCTCTCAAAAATCTAAACATTTTCTCTCCTACTACTCAACTCCATCATAACAACCTGTAGTATATAGACTTTTATTATACCATTACCGTCTTTCCTTGTTTTACAGTGCGCTATTTGGAGTCTGTTGTAATAGGTCTTGTTTCAGATGATGAATGGTCCACAGTATTCATTCAAAACCTGTCACTACTTACAGGAAAGATGCTTCTGAGTTCACTGTTCCTACTGTCCAAGGGTCAGGAGTCATGGTTGTTAGTCTCAGTCCTTAGTATATCTTCCTCAAATGTAAAAAAAAAAAAAAAAAAAAAAAAAATCACATTTAAGTTTTGATCTCAATGAAGTCCATTGGCAAAATTTCTGCTCTACATAATGATGGCCGGATTTTCCCTTCACATCTAGAAATAGAAGATCATGAGGATGTCAGTGTTTATAAGGGTTTAAACTACTGGTGTGCTGCTAACAGTTTTTGCCATGGCATCTTGGAGCAGTGCCTCACGTTGGCCTTCGCACTCTTGTGGTGGTGTGGCAGAGCTGCCAGACTCCATAGGTTGCACCAGGCTTGGCTATGTTTGCACCACACTCCAGTTTTAACACTGTCTCTGAAGTAACCATATCCATAAAGGAATATAAATATTGCATATGTAAAAGAGTTTTGCTTTTGCAAAAGTGTCTTAATGACAGTCTCTAAAGATTTAAGAAACCAGGCAGGACAGATACAGATGAAGAATGAGTATGAAGCTATTTCCCTTGCTGCAAGAATCTTACTTCTGCCTGGTGCTATGGCAGGGCAAGTTGAAAACCTATAATTGTGCTCACTGACAGGCTGTCTCTAGAAACAACCATTTGATTGTGATCATCCTTGACAAAGATATAGGGCACAAGCACCCATGGAAGCCTAATTTATGGATTTTTATCTTGTTTTATAAACTGTCTGTGGGGTTAAATTGCTGAATAGGAAATGCAAAGTGAGCTAGAGACAAGGTATTTGAAAAGCAGAACTCAAGGAAGACTAATAACAACAATAGACTGAGAAGATCAGAGGTAAATGACTACTTCAGCTAAATAAACAAGGAAGCCTCTGACCTCTCTGAAATTCAGTAAGCTGGTTATCAGTCTAAGAAATAATGTTGCTTTATCAGCTCGTTTTTAAACAGACTCAAAGTAACAAGTACAATGAATTGTCAGATGTATTTATAATAAGGAATCCTTCAGTTAATCTATTATTTTATTGTTGTGCATTGATTGCTGCTGTTTTCTCAAAGTTGGATTCTCCTTTTGCCAGAAGAATTTCCTTTACCTTTCTTCAGAAAAAGGAAGTTAGCTGAGGGTAAATAAATAAATAAATAATTAAAGAGTATCCAACTGATTTCTTTATCTCTAGAATTTCATTTTACTTTTACTTGTTTCTTTTTATCCTGAACCTCCCCTCACCCTCCCACCCCATGGTAGTGTTTGATTACAAATTCCAGGCTGGGTTGAACACATTAAACTATCAGGATTTATAGAAATATTATATTTTTCACTGCTGAACTGTGGAATGAAATGTAGTGTCACTGAGTTTGTCTTCAGTACAGTGAGGAATTTCCATTTCTGACTGTAGGCTACTGAGTGATTCGTGGTAAGTGACTTCTATCTCACTGTTTCACAACTTTCTCATCTCATATGGAAGACAAAGACTTTTACTGATATAAGGGGATGTGTCTACATTACGCAATCTCTTGCCAATCACAAAACAGAAGCAGCTCGGTGTGACTTTTATGTCTAACTCAAATTGATGCGCAGCAGTTATATGTTGAGTGAATTGAACTGAATGCCTATGAAAATGCGACCCTATAAAATCAACAGAGTAAGGTTCCCATTTGACAGTGCCCATATGGAGCACAACAGTGAAATCGATGAGGCACGAAACAGTTATGACCTCACACCAAGATTCAGGCCTGAATCAAATTCTGAATTATGACCTAAGAATTATGCACAGAAAACTGCTCTTCAGATTAGGTCTAACAAAGCCATAACACCAAGCTGTTTGGAGAGAACTTACAAACACATAAAATAATTTCATATACATTCATATTTATATTTGTATACTACCACAAATTATTCAGACACCTTTGCTCTCATCAGCCAGGTCAAGAACACTGTGCCTAGTTAGCAAGTGCTCAAAGGAAACTGCAAATCAGCAAAAAATGCAAGCTCAGTAGGGAAAATATCCTTTCTTCAGTATTGAATTCTTAATACAGTGAGATTAATTGGGCTGTATTTTAGATGCAGGGATGCATGGGCATGGCTTCAGCTATGGGGCTCAAGCAGACATGCTCTGATAGCTTTAGCTGCAAAACTTAAAATGTTGTGTATAGCTCCTACTCATTTATTCTGCCAGGGGCTATCATTGCCATGGCAGATCAACAGACTGGGGCATGTGTCCAGCCAGCCCCTGTCACTGCCAGGCCCAGGGAGGGCAGAGCCTGCCAAGATGCAGCGTTTCACCTTGGCAGCTCAGACACAAACACATATTCTGTTCTACAGTATAATTTCTGTGAAAGGAGTACCAGCTGCAACTATTATTAGCAACATCTTATGTTCCCCCAAGTATGTCCTGTAGGCTTTGCCAGGGAGCTTGCCTGTCTGTAGATCTGGTGCTAATTATATGAAAAATTGCAAGAATTGTATTCATTAGAAAAAAGGTAGTTTAAAATACACCTGAAGCAAAAGCTAGTAAGAGAAGCAAAAGGTGGTTATCTGCTTGTTTTGTTCTCACTTTTCATAAAACCACTTTCTCTGGTTCTTAAAAAAATAATTGTTGAACATATGTGCAATGTTCCATCCCATACTGGTGCACCTTCAGTTCAGGCAAAGCAGGACAATTTTTTACAGTGTCTCAATTTTGGATAAAGACTACTCCAAATAGATTCAATGAAATCACTAAATCAAATTATATTTCCTTTATTATGATCTTAAACATACTTTGGACATTTGGAAAGAGATGTGTGGAGAACTTTTTGGGGTTTTTTTTTGCTAACCAAACCAAACCAAAACATTTAATCTGAATTAGTTAAATATTTAACAAACAATTCCCTGTTTTCCTACATCTCCTTACATTATTTTATTTAAACTATTTGGTTTCCATTCTGTTTGAAGCTCTGTTCTGGCCTTTTCAGCAATTAGTTTGAGAAAAATGCAAAGCAAATGGTAATCAAAGGAAAAATGTAAAATGTTTTTCATGTCAAACAATGCATTTTTATTTTTTTATTGTGGGGGTATTTTTCCATTATATTTGACCAAAATTTCTAGCTGGAATTAATTTGGGAAACTTAGCCCAGCTGTACTCTGGAATAGGAAGGCTCAGTGATGTAACTAATATTGGGCTTGTGTAGAAGTGTAGATCACTGCAGGATAGTAGTTTAGTAACTGTCCCAGTTGATCAGCTGTCCCTCTTCTTTGCATCCATTATGGAGAGTGCTCATCCCTGAAAAATGAGAAATTGTTAGTAGAAAATATTTTTAAACTATATAGGTTGCCAGCCGTATCTAACCCCACTTCATTTTCCCAGGCTTCCTGGGTTTAGGCTTGTTGCCTCCTGCTTAGTTTTGCCTTAACTAGACATAACATTGGAAATATATATTTATATAGAAAGTACTGACCTACCAGAAGTGATCTGGAGGAAGAAATCCAAATTCCTCATACCCTGCAGAGAAGATTCCTAGTTTTCCTTTTTACCATTTTCACATAGATTAGGCATCTAGGTTTAAAATGGGATCAGCATCTTGAAAATGACAGGAAACTCTTGATTTTACTACAAGTAAAATAGTGAACATGGTCTTTTTGAAAGTTAATAGTAATTAGTAATTACTAATTAGTAATTAGTAATTAAAATAAAAGGTGAATATAATTAAAAGCTGCAATTGCAAAAAAAGACCTAATGTCAAAGTTAAATCCAATAGTCAATGTAATTGCTTTATGTCTTGTCTAAGGCTGAAAACGTTGTATATTAACCAGTAGAAAAAAAAATAGGTTACTTATTTTAACATAAAAAATGTTAAAAAAACCCCTCTGCATACTCTATAAAAGATAATTCAGAGTAGTTTATTTTTCATAGTCTACTGAGTATTGTAAAAACAAGTAATATTTGTAGTTTTTATAATCTCTTTAGTCCAAAACCCCTGTGTCATATATCTGTCTCTGAATTACTAGCCTGTTTGCTGATAACAAGCATAATGATAGAATAACTTGTATGTCCTTCTCAAATATTACATTTTACTTAAAGCAGGATTTAAATTCATTGGGGTCAGTTCTAACTTTCACTGGATCTGCTAAATATTCAAGGTAAAGGAAGCTTTTCAAAATATGAAATCAATACATGCATTTTGTGGCATCAGATGGTTGGTCTTCCTTTGATGCTGTTCTGCTCTTCTATCCCAAGTACTTCATGTTCCACACCAAAGGCAACACTTCACTTTGAACAACTGGAGTTCAAACTGTGCATAGAAAACATATTTAGATACTCTGAGTGCTTTTCCCTTCAGATGTATTAAGCTTTATAAAAATGCTGTTTTCTTTTAACACTACTGCTGCTGAAATAATAATTTTAAAATATGGTATAGTGTGTTCTAAGTACATAGTAAAACTGCACAAGTAATAATATGATAGTTTCAAAAAATGAGGTAGACACAGTACTATGATAGGTACGATAATGGAAATGTATTTATATGTTGTAATTACCAAATAAATGGTCTATTTTGATTCCTTTTAATGAATTGTCAACAGTGCCTACAGTCTGATTTAGATGGGCTTATGTCCTTAAAGTATTCTAACTGCTAATATAATTTCCACAAAGTATCTCAGTGCTATATTTAAAAGTTAATTTTATATTAATTATTATTTAAGTATTAATATATTTGGATTTAATTTAAAGATTGTAATTGAATGCAAGGTTATAATGCATTATTAATGTCTGTTATTTAATGTTATTTATAATATCAAACATCTTGTTGATATTTTTAAATAAGAAAATAGATGGGTAGATCATTATACAGTGTGAAATTAGGAAAATGAAAGAGATGCATCTTCTCCCTGTTATCTCTGTTTCTCTTCCTTCCTTTATTGCATTTTGTTTCACAAGATATTGAAGATCTAATGAATATTCAAATATATGCAAATCGTATACCAGCACCATACATCATACACAAAAAACACATACACTTTACATATAATTACATCCTACATATATCTCTATTTTACAAGCCCCTGATGCTTTTATCCGTTATAGATGAGATTTGTAAGAATTGCATTGACCCAAGGAATTGTCCAGATACAAAATTACAGAACATCTAATTAAGTTGGCTATCAAAAACAAGAGATGCAGGAACCTGTTAATTATCTTGCATTCATCTCCTCACCCATCCTGCACTTGAAAAACAATCTTCCTTTCTCCTTCATAGCTTCACTTGCAAGACAGCAGGACGTTCAGATTCTCATTCAACCTTTGCTGAAATTAATTGCTCAAAATTGCTCATTTTTTATATGTGGCACAATGTTACCTGAAGGAGCACTGACTCTTCCTGCTATGTGACAATGTAATATAGAGAGCTGTGCTCTTTGCTGGTGCCTCCATTTATATGAATTCCCACAACAACCAAATCCTTTCAGGATAACCCTGGAGGCACTTGTTCCTCCTGATAATTTGTCAACTTTGTCTGTTTAAAAAACTTTTTTTGGGGGGAAGAATCTTTTTGTAGACCTCATTAGAAATTAATAAAAATTTATTCTTACAATACACAAAATTCTGTGGCTTTTTTAAAAAAATGAAAATATAAAAATTGTAACGTTCCGTTATTTTGAAAAGAGGCTGCTGAGTACTGCATGAAAAAATTCATCAAAGTATTTAATATAACATAATTGCAGCACAAAAAAAGCTATTTAATGATTCAGAAAAAAAAATATGCTATAGTCTGTACCTAGTAAAAACTGTCCTTGATGTTTTAAAATTAATGAAATATTTTACGACTACCATTTTAACTCTTGTATTCTCATGCTAGATTAAGTCAATTTTATCACTCTATTTCAGTATTACTACTACACTATATCCTAGATTATATAAAATAATACAAATATATGAATGGAGAAATACTACTGATTTGGGGGTTTTTTTATCAGAACCCCAAATTTCATTTTGAGTTTGGAACTCCAGTCTCAGAATTATGGGAAAACACCACTGTAGGATTTTGCCCTTCATATTACAGTCTGGGTGCTAAGACTGTGGTTAGCAAAGACAACCCCTTCTTTCCATCTTGATTTTTTACCCATTAATTCAGTATCCCCCTTCCTCATGAGACTACCTACTTATTTCTGTATCACACAAATCAGTTCCTTGAGTCTTTGCTGCAAACCCCGAACTGCTTTTGGCATTATCATGGCTGCACATCAAATGGATGGTGACATTTTATTCACATGTGAATGATGTCTTTCTGAGAGAGGACAAAGTGCTCTCTGGAAGTGCCTCTCTGTGTCTATCAGCTATAGGGAAAGCAGGCAAGAAGCTTTTACTAAATGCCTAATTTTCAGATTTCTAAGACTGCATTATGAATCCACCTTTGGAATAGAGATTGTAAAATATAGGAAGTAGCCAAATCTAATCTGCAGTCCTGGGTAGTTTTTCCTTTACGCTTGTCTCTCTGTTTCCGTGGGTCCATCTCGCTTTCTGCTCTACCTTTGTGTCTGTCTGCCTCATACTCTGGCAGCAGTAAAACTCAGTTGTGTCCTTTGATCACCTGCCATTTATGCAGTGGCATTAAGCAGCTTCAGGAAGACACCTTTCTTCGTACTTGAGCAACACTGCATATTATTCCTTTTCTTCTATTTATTTTTTGCTCGTCCTAATATTATTGTTTTCTCTAAAAAACTTTCATTTTATTTTTTCATTATTTACATAACATTCCATTTTTTAATCTTTCCAATCTCTCCAGTTTTGCTGTCATAACCTAATTCAGCTCTGTTGTAATGACCATGCAGATTTGTGTGCTACAAAAACTAAGCAATAAAGCCCAGCTTTTTGTTTGTTTTTAATTTTCCCAAATATCTCTGTTTCTCTTCTTCACCCCACTCCAGTGCTTTTGGGCCATGATTCATCAGCTGAACATGTCCTAAAGTGCTTTGCTGCCTAAGAACAAACTGAACCAGAAATGAAAATGCTTTGCTGAATGCAGGTCTGAGAGATGATGGTACTCTTGAGGACAGCAGCCTTTCCTCATGCACTACCTATTTCAAGGAAGGGTTTATCAGTATTTCAGAAATGTCAAGATGAAATTACAAAGTCCTGTGAAGAATTGCTGCCTTTACAGATGTTATGTATATATATCACAGAAAATTTAAGTCAGAATGACCTTTGGAGGTCATTTGGTCCAACAACCTGTATAAGCAGTGACAGCTCTGAAATTTGGGTTCTTGAGGCCCTGCTCCACCTGAATTATGGAAATCTCAAGGAGTAAAGATTCTACAGTCTCTCAGGGCAGCCTGTCCCAGTGCTCAACGATCACTTACTCACTAAGTAAAGCTTTTTCCTTCTGTCCAACCAGAATTTCCGTTGTAGCTATTTGTGATGTGACCATTGCCTCAAGCCTTTTTGGTATGAGTTTCTGCAGAAGTCTGGCTCTATCTCTTTTATAATCCTGCCCACGTAGCAGTTGGCAGCAGTTACATCACCATTTAGACTTCTCTTCCTCAGACTGAACAAACCCATTGGTCTCAGCCTCTCCTTGAATTTGTGTTCCTTTTGTTGCCCTTCTCTGGTCTCTCTCTGGTTTGCTGATGTCTTTGTTGTGCTGGAGACCCAGAACTGGATATAAAGAACCTGAAACTGTTACATGAGTCAGTCACCAAGTAAAAAATGAGTAGTTGCAAAACACTGCATATGGCTAAATAAAGCAAAATGCTGGCGAAGTTCTGCAAAGAGGAAGAAGAACAAGACAGGAATG
>NW_010332301.1:66481-87997 GCF_000700745.2 Antrostomus carolinensis
AACAGAAGGGCACTGGGGAAATTCAAATTATGAAACATTCTTGATGAAATATTAATAAAACCATACTATGGTCTTAATTGCTATAATTTAACACCCTGGATGGTATAAATATTTTAGAAATATGGTAAAATGGAACATTAAGAAGGGGTCAAGGGATAATAATATACATTAATCTTGATTGGCGGAGATGTATATCTCATACTTAATTTATGTTTATACTACTGTTCTTTATTCATTTTTGAAGAGTAGTGGGTGGAATAAGCTATAAGTATTTATCCTATATTTAGACATACATGTTATGTGTGTATGTGTGGGTTATTGTAGGTATTTATAAGGCTTTGGCATATGAGATAGATATATATGTATATAAAGGAATTTTAAAATGCATTCAGAAGAGCACCCTCTCCTTTAGAAATCAGTCACGGATCCAGCAGTCTACAAAAGCAAGGGAGTGAGGAAATATGCAAACCACTTTGTCACAAAATTCTTTTCTGAGGAAGTCATTACCTGTACTGCCCTTGTAATAGCCGCCTCTCTTTTTCAGTAGCAAATATTTCTTTTAAGCCTGGTTTCCATCCAGGAAATATTTGCATCCAGGGGAAGCTCTGGTAACAAGCCTGCGCTGAGGTCACGCTGAGAGGGAGGGGAGTGCTGCGAGGATGGCTTCATGCGCAGCCTGAGGTGGACTTTACAGCCTGTCTTGGTAGGAGAAAGTCTGCCTGCCAAATGGAGCAGTCGGAGAGAATTCAGGCAACATTTCACTGAGCTTTTAACTCTCCTATAGATTTTCATCCCATAAGGAAGCTATTGTGCTAATTTTTGCAGAAAATAACATAGAGAAATTGCTTGAAATTGCTGGCACTCTAATAGCGACCTATGCCCATGTATGCATAAAGCGGATAGGCATTTCATTTACATTTATCGTAAATTGTATGCAGTAATGATTTCTATGTGTTAAATTGCATAATCCATACAAGTCTGGCAGCCTCATAAAGGCTATGGGCCGATGTCCCCTTTTGAACGCATCAGTGCCAATGAAAGAGGTTATCGTACCCTTGACAGAGGTTATTGCCGTCTTGTATCTGCTGATGGAACTGCTCCTGTGATCACTCTCTAAACAATGTCAGTCAAAATTTACCAGGTAAACTCAAATAGTTTAGATAGCAGATTTTTTTTTTTTTTGCTAATAGTGCATATTTTGACAAGAAAAAGGATAAGGGGCTACTCACAAGAGTGCATAGCTGGCATTTTGAGGGACAGGAAAGTCTTTTAGCAGCAGGGCTAGCTCCTGATACACAGTATTAGTCCACAACCTCACACTCTGTCAATTCATCTGTCTTCTTCAGTTGTAATGTTTCTGCAGTTGCTTACCATTTCTTTCCAAAAAAACCAGCATGACAGAATTGCTTTTCTTTCTGAATGTAGGATTCTCCCACAAAGTGCACAGAGATCTGAGATACAGAACAGCATTTTGCCCAATGAGAGGTTTGTAATCTGATTTATAATCCACTTGGATTGAACTGGAACCCCAGGGGGTGGGACAGTTCAAGTATTCTTTTTTATACTTTGTAGGGATATCCTAAAAAAATGTTTTCGTAACATTGGTAGAGGAGAGAAGGTGCCAGCAGAAACTTATGCCATTAAGTACTGGATTAAGCCTACTGCAAAAGAGAGACCTCTCCACCACACTACTTGCCTTTGGTTCCAGCACTTCTGGGAGAGCTGGTCAGAATGCCCTTTCCTGCTATTTTGCCTTATTTTAATCCCTGCCAATAAATCTCTTCTGCTCCTCTAAACAGTTAAACTGTGAAAGTGCTGCAGCTTTTGAAGGATTCATAAAGCTTAGCTGATCACATCAATTCCTGTGCCAAAAACTAAGAAAGAAGGCTATGTGGTTGGATGTTGCTTTGATATTCTTCTATCTTGTTGCCTAATAGCATTTCCTCATTATCTTTATTTCTCTCTCTGTAGCTATTTACTGTCTACAGCTGTTTGGTAGATATAAGGTCTTTTGCACAGGAACCACCTTTTAGTTGTGTGTTTGCAGAGTGCTTTACCCATGAGGAACCTGTCCACGAGAAGAATTTGTAGGTAATGTAGTAAAAATAATAGTAATATTTTGAATATGACTTCAACAGTCTTGGCTGCCTAAAGTAAGAATGACTCGGGAAGGAAGAAAAAATATGTGGAAGCACTCACTGGGGTTTTGAAGTTCTGATAGCTATTTAAAAGATCTGAAGAAAGATCTTCAGAGACTGGCAATAGGGACTTTAATCTTTTCCTGTAAATCTGTCCCCATGATCTGCCAAGTAGCCACTCTTTACACACTTAGATCCTTCTTCTCATCATTCCCATCAAATGTGCATGTCTGCACACATACATGCACATATAAATTCTGTAAGCACATTTAGACCCGGTCATCTCTGTAGACAACATTTACCCTCCTGATTTTGAACTTCACATGTCCAAGGATAAACATAATGCTTTTTAGTGATATGATTAGAGTTTATATTCTTTAAAAAATTTTGAGCCTATATTTCTGAACTGTAAGCAGGCTTCACTGAATCTTCCACTTTTTGTTGATTTTAAAGAAATTCTTTTAAAGGTAGCAAAGTAGCTTTCAAAGTTTTCATTAAGGCAGAATTATGAAAAATTATTGTGAGAAACAGTGGGCAAATTAACATCATTCCTATTCACTCTCACCTGAAAGCTTTATTATGACTCCTGTTACTGGTGACATCCTTGGTAATAAATATTTTCATTTTATTATGAGGGCACAGCAAATAGATTTTGTTAGTGAGTGACCTTGTGCATTAGCTGTGTTATTCATGATTTAGTGAGCCAGTCGGTTGAAATATTGCTAATGCTTTCCCAGCTCAGTCTTGTTACATTTGTGCCACAGGATGACATTAAGTGTAGTTGTAGATGAATAACAAATAACATGGCTTGTAGTTGTGTTTTGGATCATTAAAGAAATGAACCTACAGGGTACTGTTTTATTAACTGAGGAAATGACTGAAAAAAATGACAGTTCTTGAATGTGTATTTATTAAAAATAAACAGTTTGGCATGCTGAGAATTAGTGGTAGTGACTCTTAAATTTTTCATACACCACTACAAACACACTACAGTGTTCATCCAAATATTTTGATGGATTTCAAATAAAAGTAAGAATAATTCATACATTTCAGGTTGTTTATGAAAAGACTCAAAGTGGTGCAAGCAAGATAATGCTAAAAAAGGACAGCATAGTAAGGATTAGGATTAGAGACCAATATGTGTATTTTTAAACATTATATATTATAATATCAAAGAGGTTCAGTGTACTCTCCAGGAAGACTCTCAGGAAGAGTGGAACACTTCTTTAAAAGAGCAATGACTGTTCTTGGTTTTCTTTTCCTGTGCCCTTTGCTGTGTTTAATGTTAAAAAATAGAAGTTATAGGAAAAGTAGCTGGTAGGCTTCTGGAGAGATGGTCTAGTCCTTTTCCTTGCCCCAATAACACGTCATCTATTCTAAAGAAACCACACAAGGTCATTTAAGTTCCAGATAACTAGTTTTGCTGAATTTCTACAAAGCTACAACCATAAGTAACAACTTCTGGATCACTTCACTGGTTCTTTCTGCTTTTAACCGCCCCAGTTATTATTGCTAGAAAAGTAAGTACAGGGAAAAAACTGTATTTTAGATACTACTGTTCCTGAACACTCAGTAGGTCAATATTTTTTCACGTTAGATGGAGATGGCGATAGAAGCTTATAATTTTCTACATTTTCTACAGTGTTGAAAGAACACAGAACAGATCTTGCATAAAAGTTTACATTTTTAAAGAGGACAGCCAGTTCTTATTTAAAAATAACAAAACACAAAAAGGAGATGCAGTGGATATCCTGAGGGATTGAAATAAAGTATATGTAAGGAGAGAATATTAAAATACCAGCAAAAAAGCAGATACAAAACTCTAGAATACGTAGCTGTCCTTGAAAAGCTGAGTAACTGCTAGTATCTGGTTGGGGGGTTTTTTTGGTAGTACTTTCATCACAAAAAAAAATTAAAGCAATCTGTTGAAATCTTGACTATAAATAAAAGAGGCAGTAAACGTGTTTTTTTCATAATGCTATTCCAAAAACGTGTCTATTTAAAAGAAAAGGAAAGAAGCTGTGCCCTTGAGCTCATTTTATGGAATGTCATTTTCCACAGTGTGCTGAAGGTGAGGAGGCAAAGACTTTCTTGTATTAAGAAGGGTTGAGAGAGATCTAGATAGTCCTTCTTACCTGCCCATCCCCTGCAACCATGAATCTTGCCTTCTAATTTGTAAATTTTAAGACAGAACATATGACACTGAACTTTAATGCTAAACTATCCGGGACTTTAAAAAGTACAATTAAAAGTTGATATAGATATTAGCAACTAGCTCAGAAAGGAGCTTGCTGAGAAAAATTGTCAGCACTTGCACTGGTAGTCATATCACTTTGGTCTAATTGAATGTATTCTGCTCTAGCTTTAGATCAACATACTGCAGGGTTTTTATCTGAATTTTACGTAAAGAGTTGAAACTTGTCAAAGAATATTTATGTGAACAAATTTTGGTGTGAAAGGTGGAATGACACTTCTTTATTTCATTTTCTACTATAAATAATGAATAAGTGTTTTAAGTATACAAGCGAATTGTTACACATACATGTGCTGCACTCCATCAAGTAATGTGCAACATTGAATTGTCACTGTTAAAATGGTCAATAGTATTAAAAATTGTCACTGTTAAAAATTCATTGAAATGTAATTTGTATTTGTAAATATATTTGTACATAGCCTGGCTATAACAAGCATGGTTATTTTTGTTATTAGTACTCAAAACTCCTCTACTGATGGACATCAACTTCCTTATCATATTTAGGAGAATATTTTTGATAATTGGTCTCTCAAGTTCTGCAAGAAAGCATTTAGAATAGATAAATGTTTTTCATTTCTATAGTTCTGATTCATATAAGCTGGTTTTGCTCATACTTTAAGAACAGAACCGTCACATTGACACCACACCTTGAAAATTCCTCTCTGTAGCCAGGGCATTGTCTGTAGGACTATTTTACTGGCTGAAGTATTTTGGAGCTTGTATGTGTATGTTTCACAAGGAATGCCTGTGGAAAAAAAAAGTAAATTGGATTGGTTGACCCAACAGGCCTTTCGAGATTTATATTTATATGTGATGAATAAATGATGCCTACCTCAGGATGGCATAAGTGTATCTCTGGCAATACCTATTTAATTCTCTTGACTAGTGAGGTAACTTTGACTGATTTCTTACATGAGACAGCAAAGTTAGTAGAGATGGATCCCACCATTAACATGAAAGCTCCAGAGAAACAAAAAAATGTTACATCATATATCGCAAACTCCTTTAGTATAATTTAAATATAGCATTATAGCATAGCAGTGTTGTCATTTTAAAGGACAATTATGCAAAAACATATGATTGAGCAGCTGTTTATTGAATAAGTAAAAATAAATCCATACAAGCAGTCAGACAGAAAGAATGTGTTTAAAATACATAACTAAACTATGCAGAGAGCTACATGAGGTCCTGATGTATCAGGTCTTTGCTGCTCTATCCTTAAATATTATCTGACCATGGGCAATTAGGGACATGGGAGGTAGAGAGTTTAAAGAGAGGAAAGTGAAGTTGTTTTAGTGAATGAGTTTGAAAAATTATACAGCTCTTGCTAGCTGTTCAAGTATGGGGCAATTTTTCTCTTACAGCAATGTGCAGTGCTGCTATTTGTCTGACAGATGGATTTTGTGTGTATTTTTTGAACAGAATTAGACAAACAGAGATGGAAAATTCCTTAATTGTGTGCATGGAGATTTGGCTGTCTTGTACGAAAAACTGTGAGAATGCAAAGGTGTACTGGGAGTGGTGAACATCGCCTGAATTTCCATCTGCTGATTTTATTGGCTAGAAGAGGTTGTAAAGGATGTGTGCCCTAAAAATTGCTGGAGATGCAAATGATATTTTAAATTACTCCAGGCAGCAAGGTACTGCATCTGAACAGATTGAAAGATGGAATGTTGATATCAGAAATTAAATTAATGCATGTGAGATTGAAACAATATCTAATTAAAATCATTTGAAAAATGACTTGAAAATTGAATATGACATAATATTTAGCAGGCTGTCACTAGTACAGCCATGCAACTTTGACTTTTCTGCAACCATTTTAATTCCAGGCCTGGCTGCCAGTTAACTAGGAATTACACGTGAAACAACTATCTCATGCCATCACCCAGTAAAGACTGGAAAACAAAATACGTTTTGCCCACCGCCTCTGTACCTCCTCACTAATTAAATTGCAAAATTTAGTAAGGGGATCCTCCTTCTCCTTGTGTCTGACCACTGAGTTAGTCATTATTGTTTCAAGCAGGAGCATTTTGAATGCTTATGTTGTGGTTTTGACTTATTTACTTGCAGCCTAATGCTGCTCCTGCCCAGGCAGAGGAGTTACAGATTCACAGGCTGTAGCTCCTGGCAGGAGTGACCAGGGCTGTGGGGAGCCTAGCACAGGGTCTTCATACACCACCCTGGAGACATAGGCCAAAGTCAGTGAGAGTTGTACTCCAGAAAGTCTATTCTTCCGAACATGGTGGTACCTAAGTGTCTAGTTCAAAGTTCCTTATTGTACTTTAAAGTACTTAGGAAGAAATTCTTGACTGTGAGGGTGGTGAAACACTGGAATAGGTTGCCCAGAGAAGTTGTGGATGCTCCCTCCCTGGGAGTGTTCAAGGCCAGGCTGGATGAGGCTTTGAGCAACCTGATCTAGTGGAAGGTGTCCCTGCTCATGGCAAGGGGGTTGGAACTTGATAATCTTTAAGGTTTCTTCCACCCCAAACCATTCTATGATTCTATGATTCTACTTTTTAATTACTTCCAACAAAGGAAATGAATGAAGTGTGAAAACCTATGTAACATCAGGTTTTTCTGAAGGAAAAATGCTTAGAGTGCTGAATCAGCAGTGTGGTTTTCCTCTCTCCTATTCTTGTTTAGTGGTGTGAGTGCCTCAGCAGTTACAGGAGGTGCATTGACTGTACGAAGGCAGGTTTACTCTGGTACTATGTTCTTCTCAACAGGGAGAGAGCCCAAATATTATGGGAATCCGTTATCATTGAATTGCAAGGGACAAAGGTTTTTAGTATCTGCTGTGTAGGTATACATGTGACAGTGTCTGTGTCTGCCAAACCTTTTGTGTCCACCCTACAAAGAAGTTTTATATATAATCAGGGTGTTCTTTGTAGGGGAGGAGAAAGCAAAGACTAACTTGATATAAATAAATGCAACATCTATTTGTTTTAGATTTGTGAATCTTGTTAAAAAGTTAAAAGCTGTAATAAACACCATCTCTCTGGATGTCCTTTCCTCCTTTTCCCTTTCCTTTCCTCAAAGAGAGGAAAATAAATGAAATTCTTCTGAATGTGGCTCTAGGAAAGGAGCTTTGCAACAAACTGGTGAGAAGAGGATGGTTGTTGTAGAATTCATCTGACAGGCTACAGTATATCTGAATTAGATGCCCTTCATCACTTTATTGACTAGACATACAGTCAATATAGTTAGTGAGTCTAGAGCATGAATTGGCTTATTCTAAAATGGGCATGTAATAGAGGTCAGGGGAATCATATGTCTGTAAGTACTTTTTTTTTCTATATTTAATTAAATATAGATCACCCTCAAAGTCAGTTTCATGGCAGAAAAATAAGGTTTCCTTGTGAGTGACACCATCTTCCCACAAATACTTTTCATATTTAAGGATGGTTTCTTTCCTGGAGCAGATAAAACCTGCAGTAGGATGGGAGATAAACCAAAGAAGCAGAAACCCTTCCCTCATCCCACTTGTGCCCATGTGTGTTCCCACGAGTAAGCCAGAAGGTGCGGTTGTGCTTGGCAACCTGCTTTATAACAAACCATTGTAAATCACTCATTTTTCAGGCCTTCCTTCTTTCAGGTGTGCTATAATGAGACTGGAAGACTACTTGAAATCCTGTATAACTCGCTTCTCCTGATAACCAGTGGACTTTAAGGTTAAATCTGACAACTACAAAACTAGACACTCAAATTCCTGACTATGCCACTGACAGATAACTTTGCTAAAGAAAATAAATGTTAGCTCTCAGAAAACACATCAGAGCTCTCTCAGGTTGGTGAAGACTGTGAACAGTGACAATCCCTACCCTCAAACACTCAGTAACACGCTTATCGTGCTCTCTAATAGAGCAAAGCCATTAAGTTGTCCCCATTGTAATTTAGATCACAGAAAGACTTCCACAGATTCTTTCAGGTTAAAATAACTGGTATACAGAGAGTAGGCAAAATTATTCCACTGTAGCTACGTGCTTAATTATATGGAATACTGCATAAATTGTCAAGTGCAAAGAATTATTCTGATAAATTAAAATACTAATTAAATAGGCTATTGCAGAATTTTGAGAACATTATAGGGCTCTGCTTCTTCAGGTAATTTGCATATCCTTCATCTAGTGAATTTAATTTAAAGGCCTCCTTTTTTGTATGTTTGGAAGCCCTTTTTGTTTCAGTGGAAGATTAAAAAAGGGATTTATATGTTGTTAACTGGATTGAGTAGGGAGGTTTTTTTGCTTTTTTTGAATAGCTGTTTTTATTATGCCTCTTTGGTGATGAGTTTGTCAGTTCTCCATTAGTATTTCAGGACTTTAAACTGTCACCATAAAAAATCCACTTCGCTGGAATGTGCATTATACCATGTTACCCAGAATTATCATTTCCAGTTCATAAAATTTGCAACAGAAACATCATCTGCTGTGTATTTGTATTGGAATAAAAGCTAGCAGATAGTACATTAAAATACTTTTTAAAAATTTAGGCCAGTTTTCAAATTATTAGTACCTTGCTCTTAATATCTGAATTTATTTTCCCACCACTTCTTCCTCATCTTTATATAGGCTATCATTGACTATGTTTTATTGTCTTAAATTCTCAATTATAGTTATGCATTAGAAAAAGTTAAGTAGTTATATTCACTGTTTAGCAGCTTCAAGCAGCTACTTGATATGCAGTTGAAGTTTCAGCTTCAGCACCGCTGTTTTTGACAGAATTTCTTGACCTTCCTGAACGGCTTGTGGAGTTCAGGGTTAGCTAAAATATGCTTCCGTACACGCATGGAGTGAACATGCTGGAGACTGTCTTCTGTGTCTCTCTCCATGATCTGACAGTGCCTGAGCTTGACCATTTTCAGGTTATGATTTAATCAATAATACATTGTGCCTTCATGCCTCCTAATTTTGGCAGGGTTTATGTTAGCATGGCTGTCAGAGCTGTCCTTTGTGTTTTAGCCAATATCAAGGGGGGAAGGGGAGTGTTAAGTAATTTTTTTGTTGTTTTTTTATATCAAAGCTTCAATAATTAAAATCTACAGACAACTTATAAAAAGGTGGTCAAATTTATAATAGGAAATTCAGTGATTCAGAAGACACAATGTTTTCTGTTAACTGTTCATGTGGTAGGAAGTTACACACTGGGATTTAAGCCTTGTTGTTTACTTATACTCATTTATTTTGCAGCCACTCTGCTCTGCAGTTTTCTTTATCCTAAGCTACCAAAGAATTGTTTGTTGAACCATTCAGCTTCTTTGAATGAGGCTGTGGAGCTTTCTGGTTTTATAAATCTTCTAAATTTTTGCATTTGGTAGAAATCTGCCTTTAACGTGTATGCTGGGTGTGAGGCAGTTAGTGTGGTAGCATGGCAAACCTTTGCAACACAATGGCAATGTTGTTAGGTGACATAGCAGGTCATCAGCCATCACTGAAGCAGCATTGTCCAGAGTCTATCTCAAGGCTGAAAATGAAGCTTGTTGGCAAATATTTACTTTTTTTTTTTTTTTTTAAATTCATACTGCACAACATATACAACACAGTGAAAATGTAGACTTAAATTGCATGGTTCAGACAGCTCTCCTCCTCATGTGGTCCCCGTGACTCTGGGTGGAATAAGTATGTTTGTGAATGTGTAAAGTATGGCATAAGTATTAAATATGTGAGTATTATATGTGGTTTTTAAGCTGTCATGCAGCAAAACAGGCATTTAAGCCTTCTTAGCTTGGGACTCCATGTTCCTGTCTGCTTAATTGGTAGTATATTAAAAAGAAGAAAAAATAAAGCTGTGTCCCTCTAAAAGGTGGACAGAGCTTTCCTCTCCATTTAAATCACGGGCGAGATTCATCCCTTGCTGAAGGCAGTCAGAAAAGTTTCTCTGTATTAGAATTGCTTGAGTTTTTACTTCTTGAGTCTTTGCACATACAAACCCTAACTAAAGTTTTTCCACATTTTGGATATGTGATGTGTGATTGAGCCCCAATGACACGACTCACCTCTGAAATAAATGTGAGTCATTCGTGTTGCACTTTGGACAAACTGACTAAAGTATCAGTTCACAATAATACTGCTTCTGATAATTGTGTGCTGCAATCTGAACTGTTTTGAATGTCTCAAACAGCAACAATTAAAGAATATTTTTCAGAAATGAAAAAGAAATATATTAATTCCTTTCAATATTTTAATGTAAATTTACTGTGTACAATATGTTCTATCACACTTCTTGTCTTTTCTGGTAGGAATGTTTCCTTTAGGCAAGTTAAACTGAGAAGCTGAGTCTATCCAAATTGTCTCTGTAATCAAAGGAAAAAGATAGGTGCCTTGCAGATGTGTGTAAGATATGTGGGATGACTCATCGTATTAAATGTCCATCCATTTCCATTGACTGCAGAGAGAAACTAGATGACTCACTTTGATTAGATAGTCAATGACTAGATGGCTAAAGGGAGGAGAGTTTCATAAGGCTGCAAGGCTTCATCTCTACTCATAAATAAATGAAGTCAGTTGCCTGGTTTTTGGCCATGAGTCCAACTGACAGAGTTTGCATCTAGAACGTTAAAGTCATCCCATCCAAAACAGGATGACCTTACCCATACCCCTAGCTCGGTATAATCTCATCGTTGTGCTCTCCCCAGAACTGTGGTTAGGCATTGTTTTGTGAGATACTAGTGGCCAAAGGACAAAATCATGTGAAGACCATGGTAATGATTTAAAAGCATGAACAATGTTAAGACAATGCTCATGTTCATGCCCTGGGCATGTTTGGGTTGCAAGTATAGATGTAGTCTTAGTGCTTACTACCCTAATTTGTATTTAGCTGTTTTATGCTGGATAGCTTTTGTTTTGAATGCTTTTAATATAGCTATTAATAGAAGCTGTTAAATAGGAGAAACCCTAAATTTTAAAAATCAAAACATTGTGCATTGCATGCCAGTGCTATGATATAAATCGTTTATATTACTTGCTAGGTGTCTGTGTTTGCTGTGAAGTGTCCTATACAATGACAGTGCTGTTGTAATAGTAAAGTGCTGCCCTGTTCTTCGCTGCAAAGAAAATGGGGGAAGATTCCACTAAAGTGAATTTTCCAAAGTCTTTCCATGTGTTAAATATGTGTGCTATTGTGTATACAAGGGAACTAGAATTAGTCTGGCTTTTTTTTATATAATAGTGAACAATTAATGGCATACCTATGCATTTAAAAGATTGACTAGCAGAGTTGTTATGAGTGAAAGATATTTCATAGATGGCATAGCTGAGAACTGCCATGAATTTATTGATGGAGGAAAGAAGCTTAGTTATATTCTAAATGCTGCAAAAACATGTATATTCCTACTTTCTCACTCTTTCAATCTTAACTTTCCTTGCAGCCATAAACAAAGAGAAGATTGAAAAAACAACTGGACTGAAAATTCTGCAGACTGGTGTGGGGGAGGTAAGTGACTTGAGGGCATTTTACACTCTCAAAAATATTTTAATTTTGGGGTTTTTAAGAAATCCTGGAGCTCATGAACGTTTGTGAGCTACCAGTCTCATAGTGCTAAGGGCCTTTTTAAGATACAGTTGCATCTGTCAAAATACAATCTGCTGCACAAACAGCACTGTATCCCACAGAGAAAAAAATACCATCCTTATGAGAAAAGTGCAGCCAGCTTTAAGAAATGCAGTTTTTTGCTTTGTTGTATCACAGGAACAAAATCCCCAAAGATGAGCACAGCAACTGAAGTCGTTGTATTATTCTCCTTGTTTCTGATGGAGTGCTATCTCATCTAGATCAATGAAAGTTTAAATTTGGGGTAAAGAGTCTTCAGATGTTAGAAAGAATCTGGTAGTCAATGACTTGCTTATTTTGGATGTATCTTGAAACATAAATAAAACATGTGTCTGTTATTATGGTGATATCACTAAGCAAAAACTCCACTTCATCATTTATTAATAAAGATGATGCTATCTGCTAAGAACCTTGTATGAACTACAGTTGATTGCTAATTCTCGTGCTAATTTTGTGTACACAGTTATCTTTTTTTTCCTTTTCATTTAAGTAATGTTGCTAGTGGTGAATACTCACAGGGCTAGACAAATGCCTTTTTCTTGTGATTACATTATTCTTAGTATTAAGAATAATGAATTACTAGCTTGCAGTATACTGACGGAATTTTCTTTTTTTTTCCTTTTTAATGATTTTCATTTTTTACATTTCTAATTTTTATCAGTTCACACCTACAAACCTACCTTGCCAATATTTCTGAGGTTCCTTGTGTAAATTTATTCACATTATTAAAAGACTTGGTCCTGAAGAGTACCAACATTGAGACCTGCTGAGATGCTCAAGGTCAAAGCTGTAAGAATTAGAACTTGGAAACATAGGCCAAATAATCAGAAAATGAAAGCCAGCATCTCTCCTTAGCTTGAGCTGATTTAACTAGTTCAGATTCTCAAGGGTGCATAACCTCAAGAGCTAGGAAGTGTATCCTGGGGCACAGTTGTCCACCTCAGGCAGAGTCCTGACTTCAAGACAGTGAAACTTGCATTTGTGCTATCTACAAGCTCTGGTTTCTGCTAAATAAGAGGAGAACCAGGACTGTGGCACAGACTATGGAAGGCAGATTTGATAAAATTTTTCTCCAATGGGACTCCTCATGTTAATGAAATAGCTCCAAGTATTCTGTCTGATTCCAGTCATTGAATGGAGTCCAACTGGCTTCAAAGTAAGCTGGAAAATGAAAGCCCCCTTCACTTCAGATGCTTACTGTTAAAAGAATTATCTTGTACGTGGTCAATGAAGAAAGCAAGCACTTTTGGATATTTGAAATGCAAGAGGTTGTCATCTGTTATATGTTAAATTCAACCACATGGTAGCAATAGGGTTGTCGTAAACATAGTAGTCTAAGGATGTATTGGACATATAGCCTTGAGGACGTCCTAGCTTTTTTTTCAGACCAGCTAACAGAAATGGAACAAATGGGTAAGTTCTTGGGCTAGAGATCTCCTCAGTTTGGTTCTTATGCTTGTTTTAGGAAAAGTCACTGCAGAACTTGCCTTCCATGTATTTAAGCTATCATAGCTTTCAAAAAAAAAAAAACCTGGTGATAATACTTGGATTAATAAAGACTTTGACAGAAGGTTGTGCTGTACACTCTGACAAATACGTATCTTTAGAAGGCAAAAACTGAAAATGAATGAACCAAAGGGAAGTAGACATTTTGACCTAAATATATTCCAGGTTAAATGTGAGGAATGGTGATAAGCAGTGAAGGAACCAAGTGGTTTGGAACATTAAGGTGATGGAAGAACATTTATTCAGCTGCTTATATATTTTGTTGGATGTGAATTCTCCCAGCTGTGTACATTCCCCTTTTAAGTATTATCAGATATGATTATGCATGTAATGGATACATTTTTGCAGTCTCACCTACATGAAAAATAATGGAGTGCTGTAACCAAGCTGTTTCTTTGTTGATAGGGTATCAGAGTCAGGGTATTTCAAGTTAAATCTAACTGTGTTAATCCAGTTTTGCAGATTGTTTTTGATTCACCCTGGTGTTTAAAAGTGTTAAAATAATAGGAAGTACATATTTTAACATAATGAATAAGCCTTTTGTTGAATAAGGATTTCTTTTGCTTCACTCTGTAGGAATATAATTATATGTAATGGTAACTGTAAATTAAAGTCAAGATGCTCAAATCGAAAGTACTTAGAAAAAACTCCAGTTTCGGAATGAGAAATGGCCTTTTTGTTTGGACAGTAGGTCAGATTCATGACAAAGTTAATGGATGTATAATCTTCACTTGCAGGACTGTAAAATAAAAAGGATTGATTTTGTATGGCAAGTTTCATATCTGAAATAGCTCAAGAGAAAAATAGCTGAGATACTAGTGGCAAATGGAGCAGCTGTATAAACAAATGCAGGAACTGTTCTAAGCTCCGCAATAATTCATGTGTGGCTCTGGACAGAGGAATCTGTTTTAGGTGTTGATCTGTGATAACAGGATTTGTGCCTCAGTAAGAAATACGTAGGCACCAATGACTACCCAGGCGTTGGGTGCGGTAGAAGGAGAAGAGAAATGCATTCTCAGAGCTCCACAGTCTCTCACTCTCTTTCTCTATCTCAAGAAAAGCATTTCAAAAGCAACAACAGATTATAAAATTCACACCAAGCTTACTGAGCCATTCAGTCAAGTCCAGGGAGGGCTGATGAATTCCTTTTATGTCATTGCATAAACATGTGCTGTGTAGTCATTAACAACACAGGTCTGGAGTTTACCACAACTACAATACAGTTTGTCATCTTTATGTCATGTAAAAGATTTCCACAGCTTCAGTGAGTTTTTTGGATACAGCCGACGTTAGCTGCATTGTGTCAGTTAAGGGTAGGTTCTGGTTTAGCGGGATTAAAAATGAGATCCTTAGTTGCAAAGTCAAAAGCTGCTCATGTGTTAGGATGTGGATATAAAAGTTCTATACATTTCATGGGAAGGTTTGGATGATACAGTGCAAAGTATTGTCTGGCTGTGGTTAAGCAGAGCTTCTTTCAGGTCATTGTGGAACAACACACCCTTATTGCTACTTCCACAGTGTATCATCCTGAGCATCTAACATTTGCCTGAAGAATATTCAATGGTTCAGGAAGCCAGAGAGCAGGATTAGAGTTTAATGTGCTGTGTATCACCCTTAAAGTGCTAATTATTTTGGCACCTATCTTGTTTGTAAAAATGCTGTTACACCAGAAAAACAGGAATAAATCTGCTGTAGAGAAAATCAGTGATGACATTGAAATCCTGAGGATGCTTGCATTGCTTTAGTACTGACTGCCTCTGGAATTATATTTCCTAAAATGTTTATTTTCTATTTGGAGTTTTCCAGCACCTATAGCATCTCTAAAACTCCTATATGGTAGCCATCCAAGTTTTGTTTGAGTCATTGTCATGTGTGATGTTTGTGCCGCACAAATTCATCATGAGCTTTTCACACCTTCTTGGTTACTCAGATATGATGAAGCTGCTGTGGTCTTGGAGGTATTTCCTTTTGATCTCCCACTCATTAAATTAATATCTGAAGTCCTAAGGTAATCTTCAGAAGTTCAAGAACCTCTTATAGTTAGTTGAGTGTATGTGGGGATATGAAGGTAAGTGGTGTGTTATCTATATGCATATTTGCATAATACTGTAAGAGGCATAGAACTGGCAAAAAGCTTGAAGAGCTAAACAGCATTCAAGCAGGACCTGTAACTCCATTCTTCTGTCTCTCAACTTGATGTGAACCGTTACTTTTTGCAGAAATACGAGTTGAACTTGTTGCTCTGCATGGCTGAGCACTCCTATGAGATCTCTGGGGCAGCTTTTGGTCTCACATGGAGGGTTAGTCCAACTGGACTTGTGCCCAGGAGCTGCTCTCCAGTCCAAGGAAGCTCAGCAGGCACCATGAACCACAGCCCCACACAGAGGTCACTGAGTAACCTAGAATTCCTTCCACATCCTTCAGGGACTTAGCCTCTTCTTTCTCTTCACATAAGTACTTTTGAATTATTATAAAAGCACAGTATTTTTCAGACCAATTCCCCTCTGAGCTTGGCTGTGACCAAAGTTTTTCTGGTTCAAGTCCAGCTCCAGTTTAAGAAAATTTCAAATAATTGTTTGAATACAGTTACTAGGGCACGGAAAAATAACTGTTTATCCAGCTTCTGTCTGAAATTTGTTTCCAACAACAATTTCATTGTAACAGGTCAGGCCCTCCAGTGGCTCAAGAAAGTGTAACGATTCAAATGAGGTTTTGGAGGCTAAGAGTCTGTGATTTGAATAATAAATTATCTGAATCAAGTTCTGAAACAAACCAAGGGAATGGCACTGTTTCTGTCTCAGACTGGTGAAACAGCACCCACTCTGGAAAACACTGTCTTAAATTCACTTTTTCAATTTCCCAATAGGGCTGCACAAAATACACTCATCACTGGAACTGTAACTTTGTAGGATTTGAATCATGGTTCTCATATAGCAGACATAAGAATTAAAATAGTTTTCTAAACCAAATGGAAGTAACTCAAAATAAATGTGTAATTAACACTTTGCTGTACTCTAGATGTTATAAAATAGAGCAGTGATATTTTGACACATTTCAAGACATTCTCATTTAGAGATATTTTGAAAGGTATAGAATTATGTTGATGTTGCATGAAGTGATGTTACTACAATAAAGAAGAGAAATCTGCATTAAAAATTCTAGTGAAGCTAGAGGACATGATAAGACAGACTTTCCAGTGATGTGCAAGCCTCTTTGAGGCAGCAGATTTCTAATTTATCATCTTCCCTAGTGTGGCCAAATTTTGTCATTAATGTCTGTGTATCCAGATTTGAGCCAGAATGGTATTGTAAATCTATAAAAAGTTGGAGTGAGTGCAGAACTTGACAAATCATTTGCTATTGTTAAAGAATAAGTTGTCAGCTTTGTTTTGATCTTCTACAACTGCCTGGTAGAATGCTAAGAGTTGGCTTTTGGCTTGTAACAACCAAATTAGCCTGGGATCTACTCCAGCTGCCTTTCTTACAGTGAGATCTTGGCAAACAGCAAATGCTCCTGATATAAAGCAAGTATTGCACCTAGTGGGATAGAAAGGGGTGCTGTAACCCAGATCACGTAGCTAAGGTAGCTCTGATACTGACGGCGGTGTAGGAAGAGCAGCTCTGCATGCATAATTACTTAAATTTTAGCCCAAGTCACAAGTTTTTCTACTTCCATTGAAACCCACCCTCCTCTTACCAGAACTAATTAGGCTGAAGCCAAGCAGAGGTGCATATGAGGGGATACACCTTTGCCTTACAGTGTAAGCATTCCTAGACTGGGGGGCACCAGGGAGGGCTTTTTCCATGAGCCTGCTTTCAGCATCGTTTCCTACAAAACCCATGGCTTAGAGATCAACAAATTCATTTTTTCCTGTTATGTGAGATCCAGGATTGGAGAACCTGCAGACGGCTCTCGCTGTTGGCTTTTGCTACTCACTGTGACTGTGTTGATTAACAGCTGAATGACAATTTCCAAAAGGACAGTGTTTTGGAGAAACGTACATTGCTATGGGCAAGGTATGTGTCAAGACACATATGGGCTCCTTGCTTTAAGGCATGTAACTTTAAGGCTATATATACAAATAAGAAAAATAATAAATAAATGAAAAACTATAAGGAGTACAGTCCTAGAAATATTCTTGGTTAAAGTACAATGAGGAAGATTTACTTTATCCCATATGCAAAATCTATAGATTCTAAAGCTCTGTAACCCTTAAAAATTCATAGATTATATTTTACATAGAATGCTACTAGTAATATACTACTTTTATGCAGTTTTACGGACAGTGAATAGATCTCACTATTACAGTTTTGTGAGTATACATGTATAGTAAAGTGATGCTAATGAGAAGTTAGTCAGTGTTTAGAAGTAATGCTTCAAGAGCTTTAAAGAATAAAGCTAAACAGAACATTAAATTTCTCCAAAGAGAATGATGGAGCTCTATGGCTCATTTATTTAAGATCTTGTATGTTTTTGCAAAATGCATTTTAGCTAATATTTAGGGATAATGTTAATGCTATTTATTAACTATTCATTATGGTACATAGCCCACTAGAGGGCTGCTTTTCAAATAAATTGCATCCAGAGTGTTAATAAACGACATAATAAAAACAAAAAATATGCAGCATGAATATGTATATTATTTTACCACATTATTTTGTCATATACCTTCTGTGACTGCATGTTATATGCAGAACATACTAAAAGAATAAAAATCATGCTCCAATTCTGCAAACATTTAGAATATGATTAGCTTTAAGTATATAGTCAGACTTCCCTTTTAAGCTACTGATAAGTTTAGAGTTAAAGAAATGCCTGGATGCTACTGGGACTCTCTTCTGTCACATATCACACTGTCTCTGGTTGTGGAGGGGCAAAGTTCCAATGTTTATCCCTTGTATTTGATTTGAATATTGCATAGCAGAGTTATTTTGACATCTGAATGACAGGTCACAGCTCCACTTTGGAAATCAGGTGTCAGTAGTAATTTTTTTTCTTGTGTTCTGATTGTGACAACGCCCTCCACCTTCTTTACAAATTTGTATAGAACACGACAAGAAAATGAGGAGATTATAATGTTAAGAAAAATACAACAAACCTGATTTTCAGAGACAGCTATTGGTGTATATTGGTTTATGTTTTCCTCCCAAAACAGTATAAAAAGCACAAGTATTCAAGTGTCATGTTGGTTCATGAATTCCTTTACAGTAGCACTGTCTGATTTAAAGGAGCAGAAGTGCCAAGAGATGTTGCAGTTGCCATGGCAACTACAGCAATTCAATTTTTATTCAGTATCACATAAAATGAAACAAGATACAGTTTGCCTTGTGGCTTCAGGAACTTATGCATCCTACCAGTGTTGTTCTTTTTTAACATTGTTCCGTTAAAAACGTAGCATATGTTTGTTTTAAGGATTTGTCTTCGTTTTAGGTCGTGTCGTGCCATTATTTTTAAAGCAGAGCTTCCCTTACAAACTAGTATAGATGTGTAGAGAGAAGAGATTTAGATACTAGCACCAACTACATAAAGCAAACTGCAGGGTAATTCTCCTTAAAAATCAATGCTATTATCTACCCCATGATCTGGCAGCCTGCATTTGATATATTCATAAAGAAGATACATAGGATTTCTACATAGGAAAGTGGGATTGTTCGTATTAGATATCTTACTGATTCACGAAATTCAGTATCTTCCCTCTACCAGCAGTCATTATGACTCAAAGAAAACCAAAATCTTCAGTGGTGTAATGAGTTGGCTAGAGAAACTGCAGATTAAGATTAAATTTTAAAATTTTGAGGAGGAAGATTCTTCCATCTCCAGAAGCAAGAGTTTGATCCTGGCAAGAACACATGGATTTCAAGCAATCTTGAACACAGATTTGATTTAGAAGAGGTGGCAGATCCCAGTCCCTCAGCCCTCTCTCTAGCAGTCCCTGGGCAACTAATGTTCCCCTCCAAGTCAACATGGAAAGCCACTCACTAGGACCTCTGCTCTCGTTCTATAGGCATAGGAGAGTAAGTGTCTTGGGCTAAAATTTAAGCTGTGAGATATCCAAACTTTCCATATGAATCCCTGGCATCAGGAGCCTTATGGCTACATCAGAGCTAGTAAAATAAACAAGATCAAAGCACAGAGCCTGTCATGGTCCTCTATTCGTCCATACAGTTAAATTGCAGGCATGATCACTCACATTGTGTCCTATGCCAACTAGTCCTCTCCTAGACTGTTTTGTTTCTCAGTCTAAGCAAGATCCAGGCCTGGGATCATTTGTAGCAGACAGCTGCAGTGTGGTCTGGGCATTAGGCACAGACATTGAGTAGATAATTGATCCTTTATAGCTATATACTTTAGTTCCAACAAAATACCCATTTCAGTGAATTATTATTTGTGTCTATGTACTGAACACCAAGACCTGGGTAGGATGTGAGCACAGCACTGCAGCATGCATGAAAACAGCTCCTGGGTAGCTATGACTGCTTTTAGTACTATAGGTAGATCTATCATAGAGCGATTTTTTTCAGTCTGAGACAGGGATACCAAGTGTTTGAGTATCACAGCCTGTGACAAGGAAAAGGGACGTGATTCTTTGCCATGGAAAAATGACCTACTCCATTAATGCCCAAGGACCATTGCAGCTAACACAGTTCACCGTGCACTTTGCTCTTGCAAAGGGATGTCATTTTGCAAACTATTTACCTCTCTGGCTCTTTACCTTTAGCAGGTAGAGTAATGACTTAATTTTACAATCACCAGTGCTGGCTTTATGATACAGATTTCACTTGATTGTTAAACTGTTAATTTACAGTTCTTTACTAAGTGAATGCAAACAAAGTCTAGTCCTCAAAGCTCTGCTAATGCACAATGTTTGAATTTTAATTTCCAGTCCATCTTAGATTACAGTGATGAAAAACAATATTTAATCCCTCGTTAACACATGAATAAGCGGAAACTGTCATTTCCCACCAAACAATAACGGGATTATCTCAAGAACTGTCAGTTTATGTGAAAACATTATGTTGCCCAAATTTTCATAAAAATTAGCAGTGGGTAATATTCAAGATCAGAGCAATAGAAAGAGGGAAATCTGCATTCATGGTAATAAATATTCATATTTGTCTGCTCAGGAGATGAAAATCTAATCAAGGGGCTATTGATGCACTGGCTTTTTTTTTTTTTTTTTTTTAAACCAAGATGTTTCATCTAAATTGGGTTTGATATGGAAATTAGTCTCACTCCAAGTCCTCCAGGCCATGAGCATGCTGGGATAACACTGGAGGTGTCCGGTACATCAGATGTTGCTGCTGGCATCTGCTTCTACAGACAACAAACACAATAAAATAAAATAAAAAATTGACAACATCTCAAGGGTCAACCTCTCAGTGGCCTAGGGTGTTGGGTTTTTTTCCCCCTAAACATTTTAATTTTATCCCAGTTAAATCCTCAGTACTGCAGGGTTAAAATTGTCGGCATTTTTTGCTTTTGTTGACAATTACCATAAATCAGAAGACACTCTGCATGAAACTTAATGAAATATGTATGATCTAAAAATGGGAAGAAGATAAGTGCAGTATGTTGCTGTAGGGTTTTGTCTGTGTATCTGTGTGTCTGTGTGTGCATATGCACAACCTGAAGAGCTAACTTCTATTCTGTGTGCTGTGCACTGAATGGAAGAGTCAGGCAGTTACCAACTGGAGAACAAAATAGGTTCTTTACAATTAAAAAATATATCACATGAATAGAATGTATCATAGTTTATCAAAAAAGTGAGAGTAGTACGTTTTCAATATCAGTTAATATGCTCAATTAGTATACTCATCTGTTAAAACAGCCTTGATACTGCTTTTGTCTGCACTAGTACAAACATCTGGTCCTCTAGTATTCACTCCAAAAAGAATTGTTTGCCTTGACATACTTTCTTTTTTTGTTGTTCTATTATTATTGAAATCACTAGTTGTACATAATTTCTTGTCCATCTTTGTACTTCTTGGGGTTTTTATGGACTTTTTAAAAATGAAATTTGTCACGAAGATCCTGATCTTACAAATAACCACATATATATATATATATATA
>NW_010332302.1:0-18781 GCF_000700745.2 Antrostomus carolinensis
GAACGACGTGCTCGGTCTCTGTGTGTTTGCCCGCACAGGTGCTCTCTGTCGCGGCTGCAGCTCCAGCCCGGAGAGGCCTCCCCGGGATTGTTCTTTTCCATATTTTGGCTGTGAATCACCGGGACTCCCGGTCCTGGGTGGAGGCTCTTCAGGGCAGACGGCGCTTCCCTCCTTTCCGGTCAGATTAGTCGGATTCCCCCCCTACCCCCCCCTCCTAGTCTCTCTAAATAGTCCTGTAGTGCACATGTATTTGTCTCTTACGTTAGGTAACGATAACTTCTTGCAGTTTTCTTGGTTATTTTCCTGTTTGTCTTAAAAGCACAAACTAAAAAATAGGGGTTCTCAATCATATGAGTTACTGATCAGAGGTTTATTAGTACTGATAAGTAACAACCATCTCTTTGATTCACGTGGTTTTTTTATATTTCATTGGGATTTGCAAACATGACATGGTATTGGGCCTGAATTTTGTTAGGTTTTGTTTGAATATGTACTGAGATTAATTTCTAGCCATGAAGACTTGAACAGCTGAAATAGACAATATGTTCAGAGAGGAGGAGGAGGAGCAGTGGGAAGGGAGAGATCTGAAGCACAGAGATTAGGTAATTTGGCTGCTGTTCCACAGAAAGTATCAAAACTGGGAGTGGAACCCATACTTCTTTTTATTTTTGGACCCATAATTCCCAAGTTTTTTTCCTCCCAAGGACATTTGTGAATTGTTCATAAGTTACTCCCTCAGTCAGCTTTCTTTGAGGTCTTTTTTTACTTTCTAGAAAAGTAAACTTCTGAAATAGAGAAAGCTGTCAGTCAGGTCTCTGTTTCCTTTGAGACTAAATGATAACTTTCTCATTTATGAAACACGTAGAAGAAGTTTGTCCAAATAATATTAACTTGTCATCAAGCTGTAAGGTAAGACAGCAGAATCAGTTCTGTGTGGAGGTCTTTTCTGCCTTTTCTTTTCCATCTTTTCCTGAAATAAAGTTAATTTTTCTATTTAAAGGCACCTGTCAGAGTGTCTGCAGCATCAAGTGGTTTTTTTTTGTTTGTTTGTTGGTTTTTTTAAAATAAAAATTCCTATTTGCTATCAGGACTACGCTATGTACCTTACAAATTGGGGAGATCAAAACATAACTTCCGTGGCACTAGAGAAAAGCTTCATTCTCAGAATGAAAAGTTGGTTGGCTAAAATACAGGAGATAGTGTTAAAATGTTTGAGTTTTTTAAAAATTTTGGATTTTTAAAAGGCCAAATCAGGTATGTGAAGTGCAGGCTAAGAGAAGTACTTAGGATGTTGTGAGATTGGACTAATACAAAATTAATGAGATATTGTGATTTTATATGTTGTCTTTGTTTATAATTTTAGCCCAAAGTATGTATACATGGGATGTTGCCTAAAGTTTAGCCAACTGTGCCAAATCCTGTCATGGAAAACCCAATGAAACTGCTGCTTTCTGCTGTATCTTTTTGCCCATATAGGAAGCAGCAATGGATTTGGATTATTTTATTGACAGGTATTTAGTATTTAAACCTTTAAGGCCTCAAGAAGAACCTTTTCCAGTTTCTCTGGTATCACTTTTGCTGGGAAGACTTCCTACTGAATTAAATAATGTGTGCAAATGGGTTTGTGTGCAACAGGTTCTTAGTCTGCAACATGTCCTGTATCATGACTTGCAGCAGTAACCAGTTAGGACTACAAGGACTTTTCTCCCCTCCCTTTGAATGCTTACTAGTGAATGTCAATGAGACTGTTTTGTCTTGAACCTTCTCTGTCATACCAGGCAAATTTTATAACCTGTCTAGAAGACAGATTTGTGACTTTATTTTGCTGGATTAAGAGTCATGAGTTGTGTTTAAAAACAACTTCAGCCGCGTTGTGAATTTCTCTCTCGTGGATCCCAGGACAGTCTGCTTTGGTTCCCTGTGGCGGGACTGGCAGTCACTGATGGTCTCTGTTCTGGGCCTTGACAGTTTCTGCAGTTCACTCTGACGCTCAGTCTGATACATAAGAGTTGTAAACTTCTGAAGAATTTAATGGGCTTTTCATAAAATAATTAGTAACTGGTTTCAGAATTGTTTCAGGATCCCACAGTTCTGACTCTGTGAAGAAGGGTTGCTGCTTTGACAATGGAGAAACATTTTGAGATGTGTTGACCTGAGCTTGTTACGTGAAAGGTGGGAATCCACAGAAAAAGGAAGAAAGTGTCTGTAGTTGTAGTGAACTTTGCAGAATAGTTCACAGAATATACCCATAGTAAATTAATTCCTCTTTTGGAGAGGAAGGTGGAAAGTGGAACCTGATGGGCAGGTTCTATGGAGAATAGATTGGATCCCTGGTTCAAAAATGCTCCATTTTGTGGAAGTAAGCCAGACTGTGTGGCTGGGGAACTGTCAAGTTCCCAGAGCCTTGATCAAGATGAATGATGCTGTTCTTTTCAAGTATGGCTTCACAGTGTTTGCAGATGAAGGCATGCATTGATGATGTGTTCTATATTCATCTTGCATTTTTGAGGTTATATCTCTAAACTAATTTATTTTTTTTTCTTTTCAACAATAAGGGAAGGTGGTAAAGGAGATAAGAGTTTAACAGTTCCCCTGGTAGAGTTCATAGCAATTCTTGTAGAAAACAGGAAAAGCAAGATGTTGAAGATTCTACTAGCTAAAAATAGTTTTATCAACTTAGATTTAATTTATTCTGTGAATGGAAAAGGAGGATACTGATACGTACTGTGATAGTTCTGGATTTAAGGTTTCACTTTATACTGGAGGTGAGAGCTGGGGGCAGGTCTACTGGAAAGTAGTTCACAGAATGAAGTACTGTAGTTGTTTTGAGCCTGTGGAGAATTAGTGATTTTACCCGAATGCATCAGGCTAAGATGACTTCCACTTTGAGTAAAGTAAAGGGCATCTGGGAACTACAGTTTAGCAGCAGTATTTTGCAGCCAAATGGGGTGCGTTATAATCTGACACATCTGCTTCACTGTGCTAAAGCTTCACATTTACATTCAGGCTCTTTCTGTCCTTCTGACTTGGATTTCCATACTTGACCTTAATTCAGCTGCCTGTCCAAGAAAGCTGAGAATCTGAGTCAAGGATATGTGTGTGATGCCAGACAAAGTATTTCTATAATCTCTGTGCTGTATGAAGTCTTTGCAAATACAAAGTAACAGGGACTTAAAAACATTCTTATTTTCCTGTAAAACTTGACTAGGTGGTAGCATTTTTAGCAGGTGTGTTCAATTTTACATTTGTGATGAATTACGTTGTCTGTTCAGTTGAATTGGGGCGGCTGGACTGGTGCCTACATGTGTTCTTGGTTTGTGCTGAGAACCTCAGTCTTGGGACTTCCATTCTGGACCAGTTGAGTGTCATGGCAGTGAGTACTTGCTGATGAGCTTGGTCACGTACAGTCCAGGAAAAGATGCTTAGAAATTGATGTGTAGTATCCAGAGACATGCATCTAGAGTACCTAGATGTTCATGCAGCTATAGCTACTATAGCTACTATAGCTGGCCATAGATGACAAGTTGAAACTCTGAGATTAAGTCACTTTATTTTAATTTGTTAAGCTGAGTTCTGTAGCATGTGTGTACTCTTTGGAAAATTGTTGCTTTTGAATTGCTTTGGCTGGATGTTTCATTTGAAGTTGTCTCTGACTGGGGCCCAGTTGTGGTTGTGGCCTGTGGTTTGGTACAGCGTAAAATCTATGTGACACTTCCATATAATGAGAAAAGGAATTTTCTAAGTGTATGCAAGTGAGTGGCTTGGATCACTTGAAGTTAAGAAAAATCTTACTTGTAAAGTGGGGATTTTAATTAGTGGTGTATACTTTTCTTGGGAGTGGTCTATCTTTCTTCCACCTTCCAAGCACTAAACTTGTTTACTTCTCTCTGTGTTTCTTCTTGTAGCTTCTGTCCTAGACACCTAGTAATTGCAGAGCTAGAGCTGCTAAGCTGTCTTTTATCTTTTGTTTCTATCTGAGGGTTTGTGACTCTGAGGTAAGAAGCCAATCTTGACTCCTTGGCCTGCAGGGATGTTCCATGCAAGGCTTGTTCTGCTTTCTCTGCCTCTGGCTGTAAAGTGTCTGGACTTCGCTACAACTAAATCAGTCCTTGTAGGAGGAGGTCATTTTCTGAGGTCATTTCTCACATCTTGAGTGCTTGGGTGTGTTTGATAATTCCTCAGGTATCATTGCAGCATGTTGAGATAGCACGGATCAGCGACAGTCTAAAGGTCTGTTGTCATAGCATCAGGTGTGTGTCGTTGGTTTGAAACAGCCCGTGAGTTAGTGCTGATTTTGCCCCAGATCCTGTATGAAAAAAGGAGTTTGTGTTACATAGTGAGATCTGGCATTCTATTTGGAAAGCACAGAAGACAGTTATATTTTTGGGGGCTACTGAACAGCTGTCAGGCAGATTTGAATAGAAGTGTTTTTCTGGATGTTTGCTGTAGTCTGGTTTCAGTCACTATCCACGTGTGGTTTATCTGTGCAGGATAAAGAGACCCCCAATCAGTATAATGCAGGAGGCTGCAAAAACCATAACTCTGTTTCAGTCCTGATGCTGAAGTCCAGTTCTGCAGCAGAAGGACAGCACGTGGAGTGCTGGAGTCTTTGTTTTATTTTGGGTCTGCCTTTCTGTTTGGTGTGTGCATCTAGTATCTGGATCTTGATATGGTTCTGGATACAGTTTGCAATAGCTTTGATGCTTTTATTGCTCTGTATAAACTCCTTATTTTCATTGTACTGCTGTTATGAAAGGTCTTGAGCAACATCAGTGATACTAGAAACATTTTGTAGACACTTTTATAATCAAAAATGTACCAAATGTTTCAGCCTCCATGCGTAGTTCCAGTACAACCTGTAGCAAGGTGATGGTGTGAAGCAAGGTATGGCAGTGAATTGTCTTCCGAGGGATTTTCAGTATGAAATGCTGGTACAAAGTAGCACCTTGTCCAACACTATTACACTTACAAAAGTTTCCTTAGTGGTAAGGAAACACCACTGCAGTGACTTTAACTGTGACGTGACTTTTTTTAGGACTACCTTTGCAACCTGGAACTTCTTTGGTATGAAAGAGATGGAGAAAATTTTAACAGTAGACTTTTGAGTGCTGGCTTTTAAGCTTTCAGCCTGTAGACCAAATCCAGTTCTCCAAAAGCAGTCATTCATCCTATGACCTGTTCTTCCTAGGGATCCTTCAGCCTTGAATAGGGATGAGAAATAGAGCTGAATAAGGACTTTTTGCAAAATGTTGCTTCTTTTTTTCTTCTCCACATTTCTTAACCCAGTCGTGCATCAGAGTTAGAAATGCATCCCCTGTAAAATCAAGATTCTATAAAGTCCTATCACAAGAAAGTTGCGTCCATGGATTCCTTTCACATGAACAGAAAAAATGAATCTCTTCAAAACCAGTACATCTTAATATTCCTGTCAAGTGGGAGAAAGAAGTACTGATGTTTTTTTTCCATGCTGGAGGTACTTCTGATGGCTTAAGATACCACGCTATGTAATCTTCTCATGCTCCTTTAAATGTTTGTGGTCTACCCTGTTTAAAAAAAATCTACAACTCCTGTGCCTGGCTGTTGGAGAAATGGTATAGCAAATGAAAACATGCTGTACTTGAGCAGGAATTAATTGTCAAAACCAACATCCAGCAGTATGGAATAAAGTGTGCTCTGCAGAATTTTTTGTATATATACACACACACACTTAAGAATCAGATTACCTTTGCAAGATATTAATGCTACCCAGATTTTCCAGAAACACTGCCATGAAGGCATAGGATACATAATTATTTAACGTGTATATTTTTTACTTTGTCTTAAAATGCCTTTGTGCAAACATGAGATTCTAACACTGACGCTTCAAACAGATCTCGCTCTGTAAACACTTGAATTACCAGCCTATATTTAGTCCTTATTAAAATTGAGCAGTATGCTGGTGTGTGAGTAATTCTTTGCCATTACTGGGAAGACTTGTGGGGTAGTAGAATAAGGACAGAAATGTAGAACTAACCCCAGCTCCCAAGTTCTGCTGCTGACTAACTGTTCAGCCAACGCTCACGCCAGGACAGGCGTTCAGAGAAAACGAGGATCAGCGCTGTGTTGTTCTGAGGCTGCTGTACTACACGAGAATCCAGCATTGCCCCACATGTTCCTGCCTTACCATACGTAACCTGTGCCACCCTTAGGTACACAGTGGGCTTAAGCAGCTGTAGGAGCTCATTTAGAGCATGCTGTAAAGGTATTTAGTGGGAGCATGGGATAAAATAGCTTGAAAAGGTGTTGATTTAGATTGCAGGGTAGACTTCGTGTATTCTTCGTAAGGACAAATGAGGACTGAGATTATTTGCCAAGAATTGTTGACATACAGAGTTACACATCCAGTTGTGCTATGAAGTAACTAATATTTCTTATTGAAAGTGTTGTAACTTGTTGCCTAGGACAGTAATGATTTCAGGGTCATGTGTCCACAAACTGCATTTAACTGTGAAACTGGCTTTTGTCACTGTAGAACTTTGTCCAGAACACACGGTGGGTTAGAGGAGCGTGTCAGAGGGGTTTCTTTTTTACTGACTCCTTGGGAAAAACTCTGTAGGAAATTACCAGTTGCTGTCATTACCCTTACTTCTGATGATTGACTGTTATAAAGAAGAAGAGCTGGTGGTTTTGCAAAAGAATTGTCTGTGCACATTTTACTGGTCTTTCCCTCCCCCCATGAGGGACTTAAATATGGAGTTCTAGGGTAAGATGGGGATTGTAATGGACAAGTTGAATAGAGGGGTGAAATAGTTCAATTTCTAGCTAGAAAATATAGTAACAAAGTAATCTGTGTGTAATTTTGGGGGTTTTTGGTTTGAGGTTGGTTTTTTGTTCCCCTGCCTCTGAAAGTCTTGACTTTCATCTTTCTAAGCATGAGACTGATTTAGGCCATGTAACACAATTCACATTTAGTCAGGAAGTAGTTTTATTGACAAACTGTTAATTACTGCTTCTTGTATTCAGAAAAATTAAATACAAGTGTGCACAAGTAACTTGTACAGCTGTAGCTTTGTCCTTTAGAGGTTTTTTCTTGAGACTATATCTAGTAGAATTTTCCATAGTTGTAAGGAAGAAGGGAAAATAAAATGAGGTGATGAAGTGTTTTTGCGTAAAGGTACATTTGTAATATCCATATTGAAGGTTACTTACCAGTTATGCAAACTTTGCATTATCCAATATAAGGGTATTAATAATGTTATGAGAGGACAGGCTTTTGAAATAACTTTCTAGAATTAATAAAATTTTCAATGTTCCAGATTATTTTTATTGTTTTAAAGCTTTAAACATTTGTGTTTCCTTTGAATGGCAGCAAGTACTAAAAATCCGAAAGCTGAAAAGTTCAGGTATGAACTGAGAATTTCGTTAAAGTCCCTTGAGTGCTGCATATGTCTGTTCTTAGGGATTTGCTCAATGAAGGAACATTTCCAGTCTCTGCTTGAAATACTTTGGGCATTTGGATGCAGTTTTAGATTTCTTTAAGGTGCTGGCATTGTGTGGGGGACATTAAGTCAATGAAAGTCATCGGAGAGCTTAGGAATGTTTCTTCTTGTACTCGTAATGGCCATTGAAATCAAAGGGCTGACTGGAATTTGGAGTGCCTCTCTCATCCTAAAATTATCTTCTTCTTTTTTTCTTTCTTTTTTTTTTTTTTTCCCTCCAAAAGAATCTCTGAAGTGCAAATCACAGTCCTTCAAAACTTGTGTTTTTATTTGCTTGTGTTGTGTCTTAGTTGAAGGTTGATAGTGTTTTGAATGCACTTTTAATATGGTATTTTGAAGCCTATTGTAATACACCATTGCACAACTAAGTTACGGTACTGCACGGGTTTCTGCTGAAACTTATTCTCAAAAACGTTGCTGTTTTTTGGCTCAGTTGTTAAATGGAGCATAGCAGGAAAAATTGAGATGACAGGAATGCAGTAACTAATGGAATATGCTCTTGGGGGGGGTTTGTGAAATACAGGAGTTGCAATGCGTGTTGTGCTTTATCTTGTAATACAAATCAGACGTTACACAGACATGTCTAAAATTGTTCTGGATAGGCTTTTCTTTTCGTATTGTACCTGTTACCCATAGGCCTTCATAATTTATTGACCTGGTTGTATCTGTATTGGTTTTGTGCCTATTAGTAGCAAACCTCTGAAGATTTTGGGGAGTAAATAAATGCAGGAGAAATCCTTTGTGAGGAAGAGATAATGATCTGAGTCTGACTTGTGAAGAACCTGGTTGGAGTTGAGAACACTTTCCCACTTAATTGCCAGCACGGAAGAGAATGGCAGCATTATTTAGGAAAGTCAGGATAGTTTTAAAATCACATTTGTCAAAAGCACTATAAATTATGGTGATATTATACTTGTTAATCTGATTACATTAATATCTGTTAAACACAGAGTAAGTAAACTGACTTACGAAAAATACCATGGAAGCAGTTAGGGAGCAAAGCGAGATTTGGTCATTCATTAGGATTTTAAAGGCTGCTCTGTTCCAACTTGGTGTTGTAAAGTAACATCTCGGTTCATGATCGTGTAATTTGAGGGTGTTCAAGAGACAGTTTAAGTGACTGCTGTCATGCTAGATTTGTGCTGGAAATAGTTATAGCTATTGGTGCAGAACTGCCATGTTTATAGCTGCTCTTGAAAGAAAAGAGGCTCTTGCCTGTGCAGCGGGACTGTTGTCGCATAGCAACTACTGTGCTGAAAGCTTAAAATCAGATGCTCCCTTGAAGTTCCCTGTGCCCTAATAATGCTTAATTTATCTGGGTCTTGCACTGCCGTTATCACACTGGTGAGTGTCTTTTATCAGTGTACTCAGTAATGTCTGTCAGGTACATTCACTTTTCTTTTTTCCACAAGTTTAGAACTGTGCAACATCAGGCATTTTTTTTTTTTTAGCCCAGTTTCCTGAAGGTTGAGACTTTAATAACATGGTTAATCAGATTGAACCAAATTTGAGAGAGTCAGAGTTGAAGCGTCGTGGCCTTTTATAATCTGGTGGTAGCAGAAAGGCCGACCTGCCATCACTCGTGTGGACAGGCAGTCGCCTCTGGCCCTGTGATGTTCTGCCTGCTGGCTGTTGCTTGCCAAGGGAGCACGGATGGGCCGCTTGGCTTGTTGGCATGCCTCTTGCTCCTAATTAATGGTAGCAAAGAAAGCCACGGTTGGATGACAAACATGGGTATCTGAGAGTATTGTGGGCAGACTGGGAAATTGGATAGAGAAGGATGCCAGTTTGAGCAAGAAACAAACTTCTGTTTGCTCAGTTGTTGTGTTTGGTAGTCAGTGAACTGTCTTGTGAAGAAAGTAGGCTTTGAAGAAACCTAGGAAGGTCTAGAGAATCCTGGCCTTACAAATAGCTTTTGAAATATACTTTGTATGAAAATAGCATTTTTCTGCTCCTTGAAACATGCTAATACATACTGAAGTGTATGTTCTCATGTCTGTACTTGATCCTGAGAATGCCAGTGTAATTTATCATCGTTGTTTTTTCAGTGAGCGTGTTCATGTACTTGCCTGCATACAGGATTTGACTTCAGATATGCTGTGCTCCAATTTAGACTTCGGTGTAAAACTTGCTTATGAAATATCAGTCTTCAGAGGTGCTGAAGAATCTGCTTCCATAGCTGTTAATTAAGCACCTATGTCAGCCAGGGCTTTGAATTGTTTCTGAGACCATGCGCTTTGATAAAGTGGGTAACGAACAACATAAAATCAGTATTTAATACTGTAAGGCTTTGAAAAAAGACAGTATTTTCTGTGTTGATAATTTAGGATCATCTAGATGCCATTTTGAGATGGAACATTTACTAGCAGAGTTCTTTGTAAAGCATTATGTTGTGCTAACCTTGCAGTAACGCATATAGTAACACACACACACACACACACACACACAGTGTTGTGCTAACCTTGCAGTAAAGCGTATAGTAACACACACACACACACACACACGCTGCATCTCCTGCTTATTTTAATATAGTGATACAATTCAGGCCTCTTCGTCCTGCTTTGGATACACCAGACCAAAGCAGTCTAAGCTGTTTGTAGTAACTGACAGGAAGCCTTATGTTGTTGGCATTTTAGAAGTAGTATTTTTTGTATCTGTTTTGCAGTTTCTTTCCTAAAGAATCATAGAATCATTTGGTTGGAAAGGACCTTTGAGATCATAGAGTCTGACTGTACCTGTCCACTACTAAACTATATCTCTGAGCAAAAGAATAAATATATATATCTGCATAGATATTAAGATTTAGTAGGTTGTTACTGGGTATGGTTACATTAAATATGGTAGGTTTTTAAACTGAGATGATACACTGTGTAAATTTATTAAATTCTCTACTTTTAGAATCTATTATGTTAGGATTCTTAGCTTCTGCATTCATTATGAAATTATGAGTGATATTTATTGGATTTTGTCCAAGTTTAGATTAAAATTAATTAAATTTACAATATATTTTAATATATTTTTTTATTGAAGAAAACCATTTTCTGTAATAACTATATAAAATGGCCCTCTGCATTTAATTGAACAGATTTCTTTCTGGTTGCTTTTTCAGTTGGAATCTTATAATAGCTGTCATTCCTTCATATTTTAACAATTTACAAATAGAAGAAGATATTAAATATCTCCTACCTTTTCAGTTCTGAGTCATTTTACTAAGCTCCAGTGAATTAATCATTGGATGGAAATAGTTGAAGAATGCAAAAGAGGTTATACTGCATCAGACTTTTCATCACTTCATCAAATAGAAGTTCCAATACTTAACCAGTCACTTCCATCACTGAATATGTATTTATGCAAGCTATTAAAATAACTTCACATATGATAAATTTTATCTCAGTTATGGATTACAGTCATTTTGTACTTAATTTTACATTCATTTTTTTTAAAAGAAGCGCAAATTAAAAAATACCACTTATTAATGACTATGTGAGAGACTTCAAAGTTTATCCAAATAGAGATGGATTCTGCAGATCTTGTCAGTAGCTCTTACTTGTAGGATTGATCTGAAATGCTGTTCTGTAAGTGTTGCAGGAACTTACCTATGATAATTGGCATTTTCTTGTGTTAAAGCATCTTTTTATAACTTTGCATGTTATATATGAAATTTGCCTTGTGCTTTTGGAAGTTCAGATGACTTCCATCTTCTTAATGAACTATTAATTGTTAGCTGTCTTTTCAAAGGTGTTCTTTGGTTTCTTTTTTTTTTTTAAAAAAAACCAAACCCAACTTCATTACTTTGTCCAGTTAATTGCTGTTAGTTCACACACTTTATTTTCTTGGGAATTATAAAAGGTCTGTAAGTTTAGGAGCTAACAGCAGGCGCTTAAAGGAGATGATTACATTATGGAGAAGAGTGTAACTTGCATAAAACACTTAGATTTTTAGGCTTGATAAACATGCAGTTTTCTTTACAGAAAGAATTCCAACCAAAATATGTTGTCTTTTTCATATCGAGTAGCTGCCTACACGTGCAGCATATCTAACATGTACATTAAATGCAGCTTATGATTGCCAGTGCTTGTTATGGTTCATTTTGAGTTAAATAAACCAGGAAACTGGTGTAAGACCACCAGGAGCTTGAATCCTCCTCACTGGATTTGCTGTGATAACTTGTAACTTTTTTGGGGTCAAAAGTAGGATCCTAAGTTGGAGTTAGCCTGGTAATGTTTGTATAAACACGTGTCGTGGTCGTGCTGGCTGTAGTGATAGTCCAAGGGCATGGCTGAGAGGTTTGTAGATGGAGATAACACCTTGTACTGGACCAGTTAATATAATTACAATAGATGTACTTTCGGGTGCACGAGCCCCTTGTTGGGTCTTGAAAAGCAGCAGGAAGATTGAAATCAGTAAAGCAAAGTTTGAAGAATTTCACCAGGTTTTGGTAGAGGCTGGTCAAAAAATCATCTAGAAGAATATACGATATTTGGAGCAGGGGAGGGTGCTAATGAGAAGTGATGATGTTCGTCTCCTGTGGGGAGCAGGAAGACACTAAAGTTCATGTTAACCACGTGGGCATCAAAAAGAAGACATTATAGAGTATTGTAAGCCCAAAATAAAAGTTTGATAGGTTTTTTTAGTGTTTCATACACTTGACTGCTGAGGTGCTTTATACCTCCCTCTTAAGGATCTGATCTGAAGTTAGTCTTCAAACAGCAGTCTTTCAAGACATGCTAGTCATGCATTCTGGGAATAATAAAGCATGCTCTTGGTGTCCGAGTTCATCATGTAGTGGTTTGCATTGGCTTGGCTGGATGAAACATTCTAGGGGGTTCAGGAGTCTTGATCTTCTATGGGGAGGAATATATATTGTAATTGTGGTGATATGTTTCCGGTGTTAATTAGTCAAGGAAAATCTGTGTCTCTTCAGTAGATGGTCTGTGGTGAGCTGACTTCTCATTTCGGTGAGGTTGGTGGTGAAGTTGAGGAAGTTGTTTGGAAATCAGGTGGGATAGTTTTGGAAAAATGTCTTCAAAATAATAACTTCAATTAGTAATACCTGATGGCATAAATATGTTTACTTTTTTGTAGTAAAGCTACCTTTTATTATTTGCTTTCAGTTAGAAGTTCAAAGGAATCTCTTAAATTTTATCTGAAGATATATTACCTCTTGTGTTTGTTACAGTAATTTAGCTAATTACTTCACAAAATGCTTATATTTGTGGCTTAGTTTTCAGTCTATGTTGTAAGGTTACTGAACAACTGAAGGAGGTAAATATAAATCAGCCGTTACCTTCCTCTTTTTTCCTTGTTGGTGCTTACAAATGGAAAATTATATGGCTGTTATGTAGAAGTTATGTTGATTTAAATTAATATAAATTGTTCTATTGAGAGTTCTCTTCAGAGATCTTTTTTTCTCTTCAGAATTTTGACTAAAAGATGATGAGTAGCCTCACATCGTGGTCGATATGTGTTTGAACTATATGTAGTATCTACAAATAGAGTATATATGTTCTCTAATGAATTTAGAATGCCAGAGCTGTTGTGGAAACTAGGAACAGTACCACTGGTTTGAAAACCTTCCTTTTTTGGTTAACTTTTATTGTTGTATAGATAATATTCCTAATTTATTGTACAGAAAATGTGATATTCCAAAAGTATGCTAACACTTTTTAAAGCAGTATTTTGATTATGTCAATGTATTTTTTACATGTAATTAAAATAAGTAAATATTCTCATCATGTTCTGTGGAACATGGTGAAAAGCTGTAGCTTTTTCTGGAAATCCCTTAAATTTTTTTTTTTGTAGTTTCTTGAAGGTATAAGAGGTAGGTAGGCAAGTTTGTATGTCCCTTAACTAGGCATCAGCTTCTCATTTTCTTTATTTTTAAGGCTTCATTTATACTGTGTTCTGTTGCCAGACATTCCTGTTGATACTCAGACATTCCCAAACAATCCAGTCAGTCCAAGTCACCTGTTCTTGGTTAACAGTGATGTAATATCTAAATATATTTTAATCAGATATGGTCCAACTACTCTTCCACTCCCTGTGGCAGTACCTGTTTAAAAAGAAACAGCAACAACAATAAAGCCTCCTCAAGATGTGTGCTGCGGCCTCCTAGGGAACTACATACCTTTATTCTTGACTTGAGATGAAAACAGGGATGAAAATAGGTTTAATTCCCCTGGCAAAGACTTAAGATTTTTACAAAATGCAATTTAAGGCTTTTAATCCGTGTGAGTAATAATAACCTGACTTAATAACAGGAAATGTGTTGTAGAATGTTTATGTATAAAATATTGAAAATTTGGAAGTGTATTTGCAAAATAGTTAAGGGTCATGTCTGAAATTCTTGAAATGGAGACAAATCACCTAATGAATCATGAGAAATAGAAATTGGATGGAGCTGATTAGATCCACTGCACTTGTGAAAGCAACTTGTATATCTGGCAGACTGTCATGAATGCATTTATTGAAGGAGACAGTGCTGCCTTATAGCAATATATGTTGAAGTTGTACACAGATGAAGTGAGGGTTTCTAGCTGCCTTTTCTCTTAGGACAGCTGCTTTGGCTCATGGGAAACGTCTCCAGGAAGACTAGTTTTCTAGTATCTGTGTTTAGATACCTCTATAAATCTGTCGACTTAAAACAGAATCCTGAGGCTTGGGGCCATCACTGTTTGTCACCTACTTCAGTAGATCATGATGGCTGTGGCCTCTTAGCTTGAATCAAGTAAGTACAGAAAAGTGCAAGTAGGTGGTAGAGCATAGATACATTTTACCAGTATGTCCTTTCTGTTCAGTTTCCTCTTCTTTTTGATCATATCCATGGAGTTAAATGTTCAAACTTCATCTTTTCAATAAATGCAGATGGATAATATGTTTTGAAGGAACTTCTTAAAATGGTAAACATACTTATATAATACTATATGCATGTTTATTTCTAGGAGAAGGAGCTACAGCTGAAGTTTCCTCATCTTTTGTGATTCTGTCTATATGTACTCTAGTAGTACTGGTAATACTGCTTGCAAACTGTGTCTCCTGCTGTAAAGACCCTGAGATAGATTTCAAGGTAAGCATCTGAAGTTAAAAATGTATATACAGGTGGTATTCTTAGCTGCATTCTGATATGCAGAATACTTACTTATTTGTGCTAATACTCTGCACTTACTGACACTTCAGTGTCACTGTACATTCTCTCTTCTGCAATAGGCAGTGACTGTATTTCTACATGCTGTGAAATCTTGCTGCAACCATTTATTTCAGTACTTGGTCCATGCTGCTGTAAGGATCTTTAATGTCATTTCAAAATCATTACTAGCTGTTAGGATCAGTAGTAAAAATATACCCTTGAGACAATTTTTCTGTTGTTAAATAACCTCTTTGTTGTTTTTCTGTGTATTTTTTTAATTTTGTTTTTTTTTTTAAGTCTGCTGACAGGGTTTAAGACACTCCTGATGAATAAAAATATTGAAGATACATATCTAGTGTAGCAAAACTCTTGGGAGAAATTGTTATCATCAGAGAACAGTTACTTTTGGAACATCAGTTATTGATGTTACTGAGTTTTGCTCTGATTTCTAAATGGAGAATATTTGGCATTGGCAGTTCATGATAATTCATTCAAACAAAAAACTGAAACCCCAAACAAACCAACAAAAAAGCCAAAACAAAAACTCCTCTTATTGTTAATAGCAATACTTGATACTTTAATATCTTTAAATTAATGAATTGAAAATAAGGAGTAGAAAACTAAAAATCTGACAGTGTTCTTTAGAAAAAAGCTAAGCCTCCTTAACCTTGCTCATTCAAACTGAAAAAAATAGATTAGTGCTAATTTTAAGACAAAGATCAGCTTGTTTACTAAGATTTTTTTTTTTTTTCAGGAATTTGAAGATAACTTTGATGATGAAATAGATTTTACACCCCCAGCAGAAGATACTCCATCTGTTCAGTCTCCAGCGGAAGTGTTTACTCTTTCAGTTCCCAATATTGCTTTACCAACTCCCTCCCAGTTTCCATCTCGTACAGGTGAAATACTTTTTTTTAATGAAAAACTGAAAGTAGGCAATTTCAGTGTCCAAAGTGGAGTGTAGCTGATTATGTTTGACTTTATTTGTAGCAAATTAATTGTTACCAACTTACATAAACTGGGTAAATACATTTTGTAAGGTATAGGATAAAATGTGAAATATTACTTTGAAAATCTTAACTTTTGGCAGTGTGCCATGTAAGGTAGCTAAAGAGATTGAAGCTAGCTGAAAGAAAACCTCTCTGGAGTACTTTCTTTCTGCCTCTTTGTACAAAGAGGATTTGAAGTCCTCCAGGATGTTAGTGACTTCTGCTCTTTAATGGTTTTCTTCATGGCTAAGTTGTCATTGGATTTTAGCCGTTAGCCTTAAATGGAAGCAAGAGTGAATGTCTTACTTGACAGCAGTGCTGCTATTTCAGCTGCATTGCTTTCTTAATGTCACTGTAGTCTTTTCATGCTGTAAATGTGATATTGGTAAGTCAGAGCATTAGATTTCTTTTCTCTCTGTGAAACTTTTTTGGAATGTATTCTTTATAATAGAGGTTTTGTAAAAGGAAGCTTTAAATATTAGAAGCATAGCTTAGCATAAAATAGTTGTTCTCATAATACTTCACATATAATTTATACATATGTTGCTTGATCATTCTGTGTTCAGGGAAGCTTCTAGTAAAATGTCTGTACCTATAAATTTCAAGAAACTGCCAGTGTGCCTTTAATACAAAAGAAATGTTACTCCTCAGTGTTTTATCTGTGAAAAATGTTACATCAGCTCTTCTACCTTGCCATAGTTGTTAGAACTATACTTTCTGTCGCTAGAAGTTATTTTGCCAGAAGTAAGGTAGTGTACTTGAGTAAGGTACACTGGTAAATATGTACTTGTACTGACACAGCCTGCTCTGACTGTACTGACACAGTGCTTAGTTGCATGTTGACAGTATATTATACTGCTGTAACTGTTCCATTAAAATAATACTCATGTAAATGTGGTTTATGGAAATAAAAACCTGGGCTAGAATTCTCAGGCAGACAAGCAGTAATGATGGAAAGTTTTGTGTACATCTGTTTATTAGTGTTTCTAACTAATTACACAGCAGAGGGATAAACATTATTGAATCTCTTCTATAGTACAGACTCTGCTGTTGTTACTGTCCGTCCTCTGCCAAGATCAGGGTCTTGTTTTCTATCCTTTCCCTCTCTGGGCTCTTTACATAAGGTATTTTTAGTCAGAAAATGTCCTCTTTCCAGATGGTAGCTATAAGTAGGGCAGTTGGGCTGAAGAGTAAAGCAGTCAAGCTCTTTCTCTTAAAATGGTAACTCTCTGTATAAATGTTAAGATGTACAAGCAATGAGTATTGTCTTGGATTTTTTACTTTTATTTATATAGGAAACTTTTGTAAGTAGGTTATTTAAGGTGTAAGCTGGTGAAGGGTCTAGAGCACAAGTCTTGGGAGTGGCTGAGAGAGCTGGGGTTGTTTAGCCTGGAGAAAAGGAGGCTGAGGGGAGACCTTATTGCTCTCTACAACTGCATGATAGGAAGTTGTAGTGAGGTGGCTGTTGATCTCTTCTCCCAGGTAACAAGTTGATAGGATGAGAGGAAATGGCCTCAAGTTGCACCAGGAGAGGTTTAGATTGGATATTAGGAAAAATTTCTTCACTGAAAGGATTATTAAGCACTGGAACTGCTTAATAGGCTGCCCAAAGAAGCAGTTGAGTCATCATCCCTGGAGGTGTTTGAAAGTTGTGTAGATGTGGTGCTTAGGGACATGGTTTAGTGGTGGGCTTATCAGTGTTAGGTTGGACTCAATGATCTTAAGGGTCTTTTCCAACCTAAATGATTCTGTGATTCTATGATTTGTTCTACCCAACTATAGGGTATCATACACTTTTATATTGTAATTAGAACTCAGCCTTTTTGCTTTCTTAATAAGTATTAATAAATTAGAAGTTTACATTTCATAAGGAGAATGACTGTGTTTTTGGAGGGGTGTATTCTAGTATGATGTAGAAGCTGAAGCTGAGAAAAGTTTCAGTTGAGTGCTATTGTCACAACATTACCTTGATACATTATGTGTGTCTAACTAGGTTTTGCTGCTTAGTCTGAATGTATGCATGTCATTGGGAATAAATATTGTAGGAGTTTGCATTATTTCCTCAACAGTTGATAACTTTGGCCATCTGAGTGGTTTAATATGTGTTACATTGGTTTTGTTGTGTGTGACAGATGGATCAAAGCCTCAAGTTGCACGTCAGAGTCTAAACTACATACAGGAAATAGGAAATGGCTGGTTTGGAAAGGTGAGAAGTTTGTTGTTGTTTTGGGGGGTTTTTTTAATATTGTACTGCAGTTCGAGTCTTATTTCTAACTAACTAGGCTACTGTATTTCCTTTTAAAATGGTACTAAAAAAAACCCCCCAAGTAGTAGCATAAGAAAAACTGAAGTCGAAATTAGGTGTTTGCTTGCATGGAAATCATCCATGTAATCATAGCACTAATCAATGCTGCTTTAATTTACATGTAGTTTGTTAAGAGAGTTACTTACTAGGTAGACATTTTACTTTTGTGGATTTGAATTAATACATTCCTGTTATTACCAATTCCTTCTAGGAAAGAATCTTAAGTAAATAATTGATCTTCACTAGAAAGCATGTTCTGAAGGTTGTTGTAGATCAGTTGTCAAGATGTATTAAGTATGGGTGTTTAATTATCGAAGCTCTGCATGTGTTGACAAAAAAGCCAGGAAATCTTTCTTAAAGCATGTTTTTAGCTCTTGTTTTTCTTTGCAGGGAAACTCCAATTTTTTTCTCTCTGGTTAAAGACAGAATTATTATCTTTTTCCAGGTTCTACTTGGAGAGATCTACACAGGCTCTAGTGTAGCAAGGGTAATAGTGAAGGAGTTGAAGGCAAGTGCAGGTCCCAAGGAGCAAGAACAGTTTTTAAGAAATGGAGAACCATATTAGTAAGTAATGATTCACAGCTTGATTAACTTATACACTTCATACTACTGCATATGAATGATAGACATTTCTTTTGTTCAGTGTTATTGTCTCTAATTGTCCTCCCTTATAAATGAAATACATGTCCTTAAAAAGTGTTATACAGTCAATCCAAAGTGAGCAAAAGTTGAGTTTGAGAAATAAATTTGGTAATTATTGTGCCTGACTGGAAAATACACTTGGTTTGGTTTATCAGATTTTCTTGTACAGCTGTTTGTCTTATGCCAACACCTTGTGCCTAATTATTTGCCTCTGAGAACTGAGGTTTAACTCCTGCACTTG
>NW_010332302.1:18798-39189 GCF_000700745.2 Antrostomus carolinensis
GGGGAACTGGCAACACTTTTTCTGTTATCAGATATACATTAATTTCTTTAATGTTCTTTTTTTCAGAAAATTAAATGCAACATAGTGATAAAACCTAATTTTGTTCAGGTAGCTTGCAAGGAGACTTGGGCACACAAAAAAACCCCAGGATTACACTAGCTTCAGTCCAGTAGTACTCTACAAGTGAGAAATCATTAGTCTGACTGGAAATGCCAACAGGACAGGATTGTTTGGTGTTCTCTTCCTCTTGTGTTATGCTTGGAGGATAATTGCTTCCAGGGGTTGAGTCTTTGTGTTTTAGAAACGTATTTGGAATATTAAAGGGAGTGTAATTTCTCTTCCTGTGTTTTGGGAATGGTGAGAATTCTCTGAAGAGCTAACTGCCACAAGTGTGTGGCTTTTGTGGATGACTGGAAAAGAGAGGCGTATTGTAGTTCAGTAGACATACCCTGTAGTGTGGTTTACCTTGCATGAATATGCTGCAAGTGAGTGGTCACAGAGAGCTTTCTATTCTTAATGCTTTCTAATGTCCTAGGTATATTTGCATTTAGGCTTAGATTGCTGGCAGTTGTCAGAAGAAGAAATCTCATGCCTTCTGCTGCATTGGCACAAGTGGTTTTGAAGCAATTTAGAAAAAGTAACTGATCTGGCTAGGAACTAACCTGGCAAAAAAAGGGTTTACTTTTAGCCAGATCAGTTCCTTGGTGTAGTTCACAAACCAGTTGCATACGCTTATTTCGGGTATAAGGGATGGTGGGAGGATGGGTGTAACTTTCTTGTGGCAGTGCTGGCTTTTGTGATTTTGAGATGCTCTGAGTTTCAGCTGCTCTGTGATATGCTGCAGCAATACAAGGGAGGTATGAAGGTGCAAATGGAATCTCTGGCTTTGGATACTTGCACCTTCTGTTCATGCCACCCCCTGACAATTTTATGTGTTGAAACTTCTGGTAGGAATTCAGTGTGTTGTATTTTACTGCAAATAATGTATACTGTGATCTTTCTGGCTTTGACTGTATTTTTTCACTCCAGCATTCTTCAGCATCCAAATGTTCTCCAGTGTATTGGGCAATGTGTGGAAGCCATTCCTTATCTCCTAGTTTTTGAGTTCTGTGACTTGGTAAGTGCACTTATACAAAAGGCAGCAGTTGTTTTTCTGTTGTTGTAAATTGTATGTAGTGACTTTACTGCCCTTCACTCATGAAATGATTCTTTTTCTTTCTGGAAAGTGTTTTGAATAACCTGAATTTCAGAAGACAGATTTTTTTTGTTTAGAGACAGACTACAAGTGTAGTTTTTTGTTTATATTCTTTTTAATTAATCATGTAAATTCTAGGTGCTTGTGGAATGTTCTGAGGAAGAAAATAGTTGTTCTTTCTTTGCTAATAGAATTACTAGTCTCTTTCAGTCTGCCTACATCGTGTAACAGGGAGCTTGGAGAGGAAAGGAGGATAGAAGAAAGCTTTTTATTGCAGTCCATTATCACATGAACACACTCATATCACATCCTAAATTCTGTTTGCTGTCTGTGCAATCTTAATGTGCTTTTATTACCATTTCTATGAAAATGTTAACTGAGGAAATAATTTCCTCTCTTCTACCTCCCCACCTCCTGAGTGCTGTTACTCAGGAGGTGTAATACTCTATTACTGTATTTTTCTTTTCCTTCTTATCCTTCTTTGCTTTCTGTTCCCCACCCTCCCCACCCTGCCCCAAGCAACTGCCTTATTATACTTCCTGAACACCAGAAGGAATGCTAGGAGCACAGTGAAGGGTGTTCTCACTGCTTTCTGCTCTGCTGTTAGTGCCACAGAGGCAACTGAAGATGGGAAGGATAGTCACACAAAAACCTTGCTCAGCATATGCATTCCTGGGCATGTGTTGGAATTTACATGAATGTTGTGAGAAAGGGGGTGGTATGCATGTATAGAAGCTTTGAACTGTGCTCAGCGTACACAGTGTCTTCAGAGACTAAAATTTGGATATGGTGATAGATCCCTGGTCTGGAAAGACTTGAATTGCTTTATTGTAGCATAACACATTATTAAAAACCAAACAAACCCAGAACTCCAGGTGGTTATACAAACGTTGACTCAATGGCTGCTTTTAAAGTTTGTAGTCTAGATATAATGGAAAGCAGAGTTTCTTAGAAAATGTCAAGACAGAAACAAACTCAGAAGTGCACGGATGTTATTAAGAAATAAGTCTTTCAGAAGTAAGATAGTTTGCACTTACAAAATTCAGGAAGATCCTTTTTTACCAGCTTCACTACTACAGAATTTTCCTTTGAAATCAGGTGCACAAATATGGTTCTGTTTGCATCGGCTGCCTCAAGCAATTTCAGTAAGAGTTAACGTGAACTTTTGAGTTTTCTTGAGAAACATCGTTTAATCTGTGACCTTAAATAACTGTATTTTTCATTACTGCTCTTTTGCTCAAATTTATTAGTAGTGGTAGATTAGTGAGGCAGAAGTGCTGATAAAATCATTCTTTTCTGAAGGGAAGAAATGCCTGAACTTTTAAAGTGATCAAAGTGTTCTGGTTTTGCTAAGAATTAAAAAGTAGGTGCTTAAGGTTAACCAGATAATGGGTTTTTTAAATAGTTTTTCAATATGTAGGAATAGAATAAGTCTTAATGATTTTTAAACCTGCTACTCAACTTGGAGGGTCTTTAACAGAACCTTTGAAAGGGAATTGCATTTTATAGTCTAACAGAATCAGAATTTATTTGCTACCATGTTTTTAAATAGTTATGCTATTTAATCCGGCTTTGAATTTGAAGATGGAGTAACTTTTAAAGATTGTCCTACTTTAAGTATACGGAAAAAATAATATCCTTGTTTGATGCCTCATGATTAATGCCAGAAATTGTCATGATCCTGGAAGAGTAATCTGGAAAGGATTTTACTTAAGGGGATAAAATAGATTTTCACTTTAACTGGGGGCAGTAAGCTTGACAGCCAAAGTGGTAGTTTTATAAATTCAAATGTAGTTAGGTAATTTATTTGGAATGGAAATATATGTCTGTGCTGATTTCTATTCCAAGTGAACTAAAACTTGTCTTTAGAAAATTACATATTATAGTGAGTTAAACAGACTTTCAGTCTGAGTCTGGCTCACGTAAAGAGTTCATATGTGGTAGAGCTGAGCATCTCCTAAATATCACAGCGTTTTATTCGCTGTGCACACACATATACTGTGACTAGTCAGACACAACAGTGTTCACTTGAGTAGTTTTATGCAGAGATTGAGATGAGTGCAGTAAGGTAGCTCGGTATTGCTGTATGTCACTCCTTGTAGTCCCAAGGCCTAGTGTGGGAGGTAGCAATACTGGAGTGAGGGGAGAGGAGAGACATGAAGAAGGGAGAAATGTGAAGGAAGCCAGACAGCACCATGTGGAATAGAAGGTATGGCTAGATAGCTTTTTTTAGTAGACAGGTTTTCAGTGGAGTGTCAGTAGGCTGATATTCTAGAAGCTGATTTTTATCACTGTGGCTGGCATGGCAGTTACTTGCATTTTTCAGGCTTTTAGTAGTTGATCTCAAAAGCTCATAGCTTCTTTTGTACTTTTTTTTCTGAAATTAGGTAAATTGGGGAGTATGGAGATGCCTCTAAAACATGCAAGAGTCTCATTCTTCAACAGAAAGACCATAGGGGCAGATGCAGTTCAAGTGGTTGACTCAAGGTTCTAGTGTCTGTGGTGACTGTTTATTGTTCAAATGGGAAGGATGAGAAACATGTTCCTGTTTTGCTAGTAGTAGTCTAATGTTATGCTAAAGCTCTTTATCTTGTGTTACTGGTGTTGTGTATGTACAACAAAGCATATGCTTGTTTTATTCCCTTGTACTTAACGTGATTAAGAATTCGAGGGTTAAGAAAAAAGGTGGCAGATATGTCAACTGTCTTGGAGGGGACATTTAAATATCTTCGGATGACAAGTTCTTTTGAGGCTCTTCTGGCAATGTAGACCTCATTTTGCAAGTTTGGGATATTAAGTAATGAAAAATGTGGCAATTCTATTGACCAAGAGTCTAGAGTGTACAGTGGTTGTTTTCTTTGCACTCCTTCAAATTCATAGCCTATCACAGCATTACCCCCTTTTGCAGCTTCTCTTACTGGGACTCGTAGCCTTTTTAGGACCACTTGACCTTGTCTGGGCTGCGCAGGCAGCCCTGTTGGATTATCAGTTCCCAGGCTCCTTGGCACGGAAAGATCTTGATCAGAGTCACTGGAACTGTAGTGTGGAGATACCAGAGCTAACAACAGCATGTCGTGCAGGCTGGCTTACTTGTTTTCAAGCTACTTACACACTTCTGTTACTCGACACTGTTCAGTTGTATATGCAGTAACTGTATTTGCTGACATTTTGCCTATTTTAGAATGTAATCCAAGTTGCTTTATGTCCCTTGCTTTGCAGAGCTGGGCAAGAAGCAAGAGAGGTCAGTTGTGCATAAGTGATTTAAAGCTTTTAAATCCTAATTTTCCTTTACCTGTGTTAAAATTGTTTAAAAAATGGTAACTATAAACAGAAATGCTCAAAAGTTCTTGCCCTCCTCACCCCTCCGTATTAGTGTGTTGGTGCAGCCTTCTATGAATAGTTAACTGTTCACTGTTAAACATTGTAGAATGATGCCAGGTTAAAAATAGTGGTAGCTGGCTTATTAACTTTAATATATTACTCAGCCGTGTGTGGCCAGCATTTTGTCAGCACAGCAAATCCTCTAATGGATTGACATAATTTATGAGTAAAGGAAAGTTATTCAAATGTGGATGTACCATGTATATTGTGAGGGTGATTTGCCTATCAAATTCTTCCAGAAATTCTTCAGGTCTTGCAATTCCCTGAGCAGATGAGATCAGCAGGATGCAGTATGTGCCTAGAATGCCCTGTAGCTTGCTTCAGGGACGTTGCTGTTAGTGGAAGGTGCCTGTCTGCAGTGGTTGGTTCTTTCTTTTGTTTGGCCTTTTTCTAATTACTGCCACTTGAAAACATTATCTTCAAATCAAAAAAGAACCTTTGCAATTAAAACTTCTTAACCGGAGTTCAACAAAGCTGTTTAATAACCATAGTCAGTATTGATATGAGGCACTGAGTAGATTTACTGGTTTAAAAAGTCACGGCAGCTGTTTGTTTGGGTGTTCATATGAACCAAATGTGGAATTTGCACAAACAAGAAAAATACCAGAGTATTGCATGTAAACATGCCCCTGGCTTCTGGCCATTAGAGGGGAAAAACTGTATTCAGACTTACAAAGACAGCTGAACTGATCCTGACAACAACTGAGAAGGATGGGAGGACACGCAAAACCTACATCTTCATGGAGTCCCAGGGAGAGGAGGGAAGAGGCAGAGGAAGTTGGAGAGAGAGTAGAGCCTTCCTCAAGAATGATTATTGAGCTTTTTATATTTAGGTGTCTGAGCAGTGACTTTTGCAGAACTGTGTTTATTCTGAGATGTATAACCTTGATATTTACTGTGTTAAAAAGTCTGTCTGATAAAGAGCCATTTTGTGGCTCATAAAACAGTATGGGAATAGTGTTGATGTATTGCTAGTGTCTGCTTGTAGGCAGGGCAGCATCATAGGATAATTCAGGCTAGCAAGGAGTTCAGGAGTTCTCTGCTCCAACCTCCTGCTCAGAGCAGTGTCAACCTGAGGTCAGACCAGATTTCTCAGGGCTTTGACCATCTGAATGCTGAAAACATCCAAGGATGGAAACTACATGGTCTCTCTGGGCAACCAGTGCTTCTGCTCCAGTGTGGAAAACCATTTTCCTTATGCCCAGCCTGAAGCTCTTGAGTGGAAAGGGATAATCTCTTCCCTTGTTCTACTGGCTGTGGTCCTGTTGATGTAGCCTGGGATGCTGCTTGCACTCTTTGCCAGGGCACACAGGTGGTTGATGTTCAGCTTGCTGTCTACCAAGATCCCCAGGTCCCTTCCTTCAGAGATGCTGCCCAGCTGGTCAGTCCTCACTGTGTTGTTGCAAGGGGTTTTTCCTTTCCAAGTGCAAGACTTTGCATTTGTCCTTGTGGAGCCTTCTGGACCCTTCTTTCCAGCCTGTCCAGGTCTCTCTGGATGGCAGTCCAGCACTTGACTGTATTCATTGGTTCCCCCCAGTTTGATATAAGCAATGTCCTTTCAAAGCAATTACAAAACCCCCCTGTTTTATATTTACCTTGATTGGACCCTTAATTAGAGTAGAATGGGAAAAATAGAACTAGTATATTTCAAGGTGCTGGATTTAATAAAAGTTGTGTTTCCTGCAAAAATGTGTGCCTGCATTAGTTATTTAGTAAATAAGGGAAGCCATACAGCACTGATGTCACTAATGCATTTAAAAATTAAGAAGTAATTCCTTGATGAATTTCAGACCTAGGGACTTAATGCACCTGGGCCAAACCCTAAGTAACCAGTTGCTGTTTTAATGAATGACAACAGTTTTGGAGAGTTTGACTTTCTTCAGGTGCTTGCTGCCACCTAGAGTCAGTTAAGCTCGATATTTTGTACCTGCTTGTATTCGTTAGGCTTGGGAATCTGTGTGTGTTATGGACACTGTTCCTTTTGTAGTTTCTTTGGAACTCTGCTCTAGTAAATCTACTCTGGCAAGGGAGAAAGGGGTGTCTGTGTCTATACAGAGCGTTCATACATGCATGCATGAGCCAGTATAATATTAAAGCTGTAATTGTAAGTCATAAGAATGTTTCAGGAAACATTTTAAAAAATGAAATTCTATAGGATGCAAATACGTAAATGTTACCTAATTAGTAGCTAAAAACAGGATAAAGAGAATGTAATGAAGGCTTCTACAACATGAAACAGTATTTGAAATTACACATGCTTTCTCACAAGGTGCTATAGCTACTTGCAGCTTAAGTAGTACATATAAAGCAGATGAAGGTAGAATAGCTGCTTGTGTGTACTGTAGAATCAATGTTTTAAAAAATTAAAATGAAGTTGTTTTACATAGGAGTAGTGTTTGCTTTTAAATAGACCGTCCCATTGCTTCTTATCTTATTCAATATAACCCAGGTTTGTGACCGTCCAGCCTCAGCTGTCACAGCACTGTTAGGTTTTAACGCACGACACAGACATCTGCGGCTCGAACTAATGGAATTGTAAATTGTCATCCTCAATTAACTGTATTAAGGAGGAATGAGATGCTTCAGTTCCAGCTCCATAATGTAAATGAGCACCAGGGAAACAGGAAGTTTAGTGATCTTCAGTCTTTTCTGAACATCAGAGCTCTTTAGCCAGTGGAAGGATTGCCTTCTTGTCTGGTCAATCTCAAGACTTCCTTCAGTCTCGGTCCTGGCCAAAGACTTAGGTAGACAGTGGACATGGACAGTTACGTTGGTGAAACAATTTGTGATGTACTGATGTTGTGCAGTTGCAACTCTGAAGTAGTTTGCTAAACTTAAAGAAAGTCTGTATTTTAAATAACAAGAATATAGGGGTGCTAGGTTAAAAGTCCAGCTGTGAAAGTAGGAACAATAATGGCATGAGAAACTTGTTCTCTTCCCTTGCTTGAATTCATTTGCTATAGTCTTGCTTTTCCTGAATATTTGACAACTTCCAGTTATATTCTCTGTTTCAAAGCTGTTCTGTTTTTATGGAGTGCTTCTGTGGGCTCATTAATTATGTGTCTGTTGCTCAGCTTTGCCTAGGTTCAGTAAAACTGCTGCCATCTTCTGTATTCTCTGATTGGAGTGGGATGTATTACAGTGCTTTTTATGTCTAACACTCTGGTGAGCTGGCAGTGTCTGAAACCCTTTTCTCTGGTCTCTCCCTTCCATCCCCTTGCAAATTCCAGACAGTCAGCTTTACTGATTTGGAGCAGTTGAAAACTCATCTCATTTAAAACCAAAAACTCATAAAACTCTTGTTTTTAATGGAAAGTAATATTGTATGACAGGTTTTATGTAACAGTATGATCTAGAATGTTAATTACTAAATTATTTGATTAAAAACCCTTAAAAGGACAATACCATATGCCTTAGATGACTTCTATAAGAATCCTTATGGAGACTGGAAACCTGTGGAAATTTTTTTATTAAGCACAGGTGTGGTTAATAAGTAATATGGTTAGTTGGTTCTTCATTAAATATTTTTCAGATTCAACCAATATACAAGGCTGATAAGTATTTTCAACTTCTTTTACAGGGTGACCTAAAAACTTATATCAGCAGTGAGCAGGAACACATTAAAGGAGATTCACAAATAATGCTGCTACAGAGAATGGCGTGCGAGATTGCTGCTGGACTTGCTGTAATGCATAAACATAATTTTGTGCACAGGTATGCTTTCCAGATAAATTACTTGTACCTATTTTCATTAAAATCCATGTGTATTGAAGATTGTGGTTTAACAACCTTCTGTCTAACTTGCATACCCTAAGTCATGAAGGTGTGATGGTTCTGAAGGTGCTAATTTAACTGCGGTGGTGTTACAGCTCCCACTTGACTGAAAGCTGATCACCTACTTTTTAGGTTTGCAGCCCATAGAATACAACCTGCCACTAAGCCAATCCAGAAGATGTAGTTGTCTGATTAATTCATGTCAAAGTTAAATTTGTTTTGTTTATTATGTGCGTGGGATGTTAGAATGAATCTTACTTGCTGTGTATTTTTTACAGATTATAACAATTTAGAACTTCTGTTTAGTAATCTGTTACCTTTGTTACTAAAAATGGAAAAAAAAATGAAAACCACTTCCTTTCTAATGCAGTAAGGGAGAAGCTGACTTTAGATGAAAAATCTGACTGAAGCAGGGGTTCTCTCACTGCATTGTTGTTCATGTAGCCTTTTCATCTTCAGTAATGGAGGTAGTCACATTTAGAAGAAATCATAATGGGAGAAAAACTCCATTTTAATCAAGGGAGAAAAATGCTAGACTTCTTTATTTTTAATTAAAGTTTATTAAGTTGCTATTGAAAGAATGGCAGTAGTAGTAAAAGGAGAAAAAAATGTATTGATGAAACTTAATTGCTCAGAAATATGCCAAAATTAATTATTTTTGCTTTAAACAAGGAAGTGTTAAGGAACTGGAAGACATCAACCTTAGACTTGTAATGGCCAAAGTATTGAAGAGTACTTGCTCCCCAGACATGGCTTAGCTGATGAAACCTTTATTTTGGTTTTATGTTGAATCGGGTCTGTTTTCTGCTGTAGAAGCAGCACTTGTATCATCCCTTTCAGCAAGTTAGGGATTTGTGCTAGAGCTTATAAATGAACATCTTGCTACTTAGAGAAAGCAAGAACTTCATGTTCAGGGAGCAGCTGAACTATTAAACTGAATTCTTAAAAAGTGCAAGTAGAAACCAACACCAAAACACTGAGAAAACCCCAAAGCCTGGCCACAGCTGGTGGCTGACAGGCAGAGCTGTTCTTGTAACCTGTTTAACAATGTCAAATGACTTGAAGGTAGTACAGATTTTACCTGTCAAACTGAGTGATCTTTGTTTCTTGTATTGCAGCAGCATGGCTCTGTAGGTATTAAATTTAACAGTACATTGTCAGTGAAATAGTTAAACTTGATAAATAATTATTCTGTGGATCTACAAGATTCTCATTGTAAATGTTTACTTCTAGCAACACTATCCTGATGCTGTCAGAGTAAGTGGTAAAGCTCCAGCATCAGTGATTTTGTTGTTAGTGGTAAATTCAAGCAGCCAACTTTTTATTTTCTCTTCCAGGATATTTATTTAAATATTAAAAAACAAGTTGGAAAGCTTTGGGTTGTATTGAGGGTTACAAATGTGTTTGACCTGTGTGGTTCAATGAGTCTGGAAAGGAAAACATTTTCTTATTTCTTTGAAGTAGGGAAGCTGTGTGGCTTTCAGACTGTTTGTAATTCTGAGACTTTTTTTTAAGCCACACAGAAGCAATGGCAGAGTTCTTCCAGTGCACTTAATTGCCTGGTACCCTCTTGTGAAACTGAGAAGCAAAATATTTGAGCAATTATCTGGCAGAGCGCTTTGCTGTCACAGCTACAGTTCCATAATAAGCATGCAGCTTCATTAAACTTGCATAAATTTCTGAGTTTTCACGATAGGTTTTCTAAAACAGCTTCTTGGCACTATTACAGCAGCACTGCTGGCTGCTTGTGGTCTGGTTTATGATGGAAACTGGAAACTACAGTATGTATTCAAGAGCTCTTGGATTTGTTTATTAAAAGACTTCTGTGAAATACATGACTCTTTCTAATGGTTTTCAAAGACCATCTGTAGTTCTAGCTCATGTGTAATGTATGGCTTTGTTATTTAGAGGAACTTAACTGTAGGTGTAAGGTGTTACTAGTTGCTGAGCATTGTATTTTAAATAGTGAAGTATTTAAACCTGATCTGAATTGTTGATAGATTTTGCTCTTGATAATTAAAATGCAAGAGGTGCAACGACAGGTGTTAGGTAAAGAGGGACCTACCTCACTCAAGCCTGTGAACAGCCTAAGTAATCTACATCATAGGATTATTAGTAGAATGAAATAATTGCATGGAAATTCTATGTGTAGTTTGAAAGCTCAAGAGTATACGTCACTACTCTAGAGAAGCGACTACATTTTAAACTTGTTTTTATGAAGGCCAGCACAGTATCTAGATTTTTGTATAAAATCTTTAAATGTGGTTACCTTGTCACAATGTTTAGTTTTACTTCGATTCTAGAACACAGATTCTGCTTGATTATGTGGCTCTACACTGATTATCTCTCTTAAAAATATGGGAGGGCCTAAAGGAAGTCACATCCCTATGGCCACAAAACAAATCTTGTCCGATAAGTCTGCTGTAAGGAGAGATCCTGTCAGTGCTTGGTTTTTCTGAAAGCGATGAGTGTTTATACAGAACTAAGGTGTCTGCAGTATTCCAGTGAGATATGGGATCAATTGTTGGCTTATATAGGTTCTAAAACTTAATGAAAATGGAAGCAACAAGAGAACCATCTTAACATTTAGTTTGGATCAAAACTGTACTTCAGAAGTTAATGTCTTCAGTTCCTGTGTCTGGATTTGCATTATGAGTTGGTGTTTTGCTGTGCATGGACTGGTTTAATTTTGCCCACAGAGAAGCAGAAAGGTCGCTCCAGGAGCCCATCTTTCTTGCATCTAGCTTGCTTTAGCCTTTAGTAGGATTTAGGTCTATGGCTTAGGACTACAGCTGGTGAATAAAATTGGTGAAGTGTATATAGTGTGGATGTTGAATCCTTAGTGCTAGCTGGTTTGTATTACCGATCTGCTCCTATTATGACCTGCTACTCGCTACTGTAACCTACAGTTGTGCAGAAATCCTTGATTTTTAAATTTTATTTTATTTTTAGAATTTTGTTGGCTTTTCATTTGGCACTTTACACTGTGGCCTGATTGTTCTAACTTTAGAAGTGTCACTTCTGTTATCCCACTTGTCTTAATTTACATTGAAGACTTCTTGGTTTGGTCTCATTTATTTGTTTGCTTTTTCAGTGACTTGGCCTTACGGAATTGCTTTCTTACATCTGATTTAAATGTCAAAGTAGGAGATTATGGTATAGGATTCAGTAGATATAAGGTAAGTTAATCTAGTCACATACCACTTTTTTAAAGGATTTAGGGTCTGAAGTTATAACAAGCATACTTTAAAGTTAAACTGATACTAGATTGTCCTTTATTTGAATAATGGACTTTCAGAGTATAACTGGCAAATAACCATAGCAAGCTCATGTAACAGAATAGATGATCTTTCCAGAGGTGACTGTAGTTTATGCTTGTAGAAGGAAGCTTCTGGTTAAATCTGTCTTTTTAGGTCCTATTTACAGTAATGCTAAAATACGCACAAATTCAGTTTAATGTTTTAAAGGAAAAATTCAATCAAATCTCTTAATGTTCAAAGTATTTAAATATATCAATAAAGTGGAAAATTTCAAGGCATCAATTAAAAACATTTTCTGAGTACCTAGCCTTAAACAAGAAACTGACATTCATTTTTTCTGCTATGCAGTGAATGGTGAATGCATCTCCTCTATTGCATTTTTCTCTGTTACTTGGGAAAAATTTGATTAATTTTTTAAATTCTATTTTTTTTGCATAAGGAGCACATAAAACCATATTAAGGAAAGGACTGTTGAATTCGGGAAGTTGATCCAATGTTTGTTCAGTCTTTTTCTGGTTTTTTTATCAATAATTTAGGAAGATTATATTGAGACAGATGAGAAGAAACTTGTTCCTCTCCGATGGACTGCACCTGAGTTAGTCACAAGTTTTCAAGACCGACTGTTATCAGCAGAGCAAAATAAATACAGTAACATATGGTATGTAGTAGGCTTTAAAATAATTTCAATTATATATTTGTGAACGTATTTTCAAATGTTTCACAAAGGAGTAAATAATATTTATAGTTAAATTGAATATTGGCCTGATGCACTACTTCTTAATTTCATCGGATGTACAGTAGGTTAATCTCTGAAAACCTGAAACTACCTTGCTTTGGAGAGATGCTTAGAAATCTGTTGAAAGAACTACTGGATTAAGAAAAACTGTTTAGCAAAAAAAGAAGTGTTCATACTAATAAAAGTAATTACTGTGTATTTGACAAATGCCTCCAAATGTTTATAAAGGAAGGAAATGGTAAATGGTTTTTCCAGTAATGAATAGCTGCAGATGCCATAAAAAGCTGATCCCGCTAGAGCCTCATTAAGTTCCACTGGTAGAACAGTAGCTTCTTAATTTCTTACTGCAGCATTTGAGGGCTGCAGTTAACCATTTGTCTTTGCTACCAAAGAGCTTATAGACAAAGACTGGTGCAAATCTTGAAGATTAACTTTTTTGAAATCACCGAGTTCCACTTCAATTCTCAAGTCCTAAGAAATTTGGATAATGGAAATTGGGGCTTAGGCTAACATTTCTGAAAACATTGTAGTTCAATTCCTGTTAGTCTGTTCTAAGGATATTAAATAATAAACAAGGTTTTATTTGCTACTGTAAAGGTAGGATTGCAGAATGCAAGTAGGATAGATAGAAATTATCTAAATACTGATTTCTTTGCATTCTTCAAGCACGCTTCCTCAGATCATACTGTTCATCTAAACTATAAGCAGCTGGGGTCTAAAGGTTTCCAACTTGAATTTTAGTGCCTTTAATACAGATCTAATTTGAACAGGTTTGGACTAGATGACTTCCAGAGACCCCTTCCAATCTATATTATCCGACTGTAATACGTGCAGAGTCAGTTACTTTTTGAGCAAGGAAAGGTTGCCCAAAGATCAGCATCAACTCTCATCACAGAAAATGTGATGAGTGCTCTATACATACTGAGCAAAGAGGCAGCTTCTGACCACTGCAGCTTAAAAATAAGTAATTTCATGAAAACTGAAACAAACATAAATTTTCTAGCAGTTTGACCCATAACTGCAAGTTGTGATGAAAGCTTTTCATACATTTGGACTAACTATAAGGTTTTCTCATTTTGCATCTCAAAGCAGGCATTTTCTACTTCTTTTTTTTTTAGTATATGGGGATTTCTTCCATAGTTGAATCATTTGAGGCCTCTTCTGTTTTGTTGCCTTCATTGGTGTTGCCTTCATTGTCATTGCCTTCAAGCAACTTTATTCTTGAGGCTTCTAGGATTCTGTCAAATAAAATGAATTAACAGATTCTGAAGTTGTTACAGAGCCAATGGGAGAGTAATTTTTGTTTCTTCTTGTCAGTTTTGCTTTGCATAGTCCTTACTTTGTTAGAAAAAGCAACTTTAAAATAGTTCTTAGAATGCACAGTCATTTGCTGCTCTTTTTCAGGTCTCTGGGTGTCACATTATGGGAGCTGTTTGAGAATGCTGCTCAGCCTTATTCAGACTTTTCTGACAAGGAAGTCCTAACCCATGTGATAAAGGAGAAACAGGTTAAACTCTTCAAGCCACAACTGGAGCAGCCATATTCTGATAGATGGTAAACTTTAAATGTTTTTCTTTATTCTTAAAGCTGCTGAAGAGTTTTCTGAAATTACTCGATTCTCTTAAATATACTGAAATTGCTATATGGAATCATGCTCCTGGCAAAGGAATCCTCGATAAAAGTAAAAGCAGTTGCGATAGATGGAAATTCCTGCCAGTGATATTAATCGTTACTCCTTAGCTTGTTAGTTATCTGAATTTTATCAATTCCTGTTCAGTGTGAAACTTACTGAAACATGTTTCTTATTTGTATAGGTATGAAGTTCTGCAGTTCTGTTGGCTACCTCCAGAAAAGAGACCAACAGCAGAAGAAGTGCATAGACTCTTAACTTACCTTCGCATGCAAAGCCAAAGGGACTCGGAGGTTGACTTTGAACAGCAGTGGAATGCTCTTAAACCAAACACCTCCAACAGAGAAATAAATAATTCTGCATTTCCAATCTTGGATCACTTCACAGGAGAAAGACTTGGCCATGAGATGGAGGAAGTTCTTACTGTAACTGAAACAAGCCATGGTCTCAGCTTTGAATATATCTGGGAGGCAGCTAAACATGATCACTTTGATGAATGTGGTCGTGTGAATCCTGACGAAGCAATGACGTACACAAGTATTTTCTTTCCGGTGGAGGTTTTTGAGAGGTCACTTTCAGAGCAAGGGTCGGGAGCACAGGATGGAAGTGGTCAAGAAGCATCACTTGCTGTCCCTGGGGTGTTACCTGTGTTTGATGCACACAAGCTTTCTGTTGGGAATGACTACTATATCCAGTTAGAGGAAAAAGGATGTGGGTGTAGCATGAATTTTGATAACCAATCAGTTGTACTAACTACAGAAGTTGATCATCAAGAAGCTGTACAAGAAAAAAGTTCTCATTTTGCAGTTCTCAGGGATCTTGATATTGAAGAATCTAGCACTGACGGGGACTTCTTCCACTACAGTACAGATCCTAAAGAGGAATTTTTGCCTGCTACTAGTAGTCCAGAAAGTCCTTTCCAGAATATCTTTAGTGACATTGACAGATCAGAAGAATTGACAAGCAGAAAAAGACTTAGTTTTACTGAAACAAATGATGTTCCTAAAGACTTTAAACCAGCTGTTTTAAACTCAAATGCAGATGCTAGAAAGACAGCAGGCCTTTCTGAAAAGGGGTCTTCTAGTAATGCTTCTGAAAATGAAACAGTTTCCTTATGTGAAAATATCTCTAACCAGTCTGACTTGGTAACTTCAGAAGAACTTTCTGCTAACTTTTTATTTCTTCAAGAGAAAAACTTATTAACAGGGTTATTGTCTAACAAAACCAGCAGTGATTTTGGGCAAAAACAAGATGATGTTCTAAAAAGTATATTAGAAACCTCAAATAGAAAGTCAGTAGAGCCTGAGCCTGTGTTGGCTGAAAACGCACAGGTCTTTTCTTTAATCCATGAAAGTCTTAAAACAGTGAAAGATGAAAATTTTAACCCAGTGACAATGAATAAAGATCTGAATTCTCAGACTACTGTAGAGATACAGGCATCCTCTAGTCCATCTGCAGCACATAAGTCGTGTGATAACCATGCAAATCTTCCTTATATGAAGGATGAGGGAAAACTTTTAAATGTGGAAGTCAGTGAAGTCATGTCCTGTAACACTGATATTCTCTGTCAAGAGGAGCTATCCAATAATGCCAAAAACAGTAGTGTTGGAAACAATCCATATTACGGTGTTGCTGTTGAAACAGATGAGTGTGATACAGAAATAAAACAAGGAATGCTTTTTGAGTCTGATGAAATAGCTTTTAGTAGAGAAAAATGTAGTGATCAGGGAGATGGGAAAAGAAACTTGCAAGATAAGTCTCTTGTATTAAAAAAAGATCAATGTTTATTGGAGGAAGAACAAGAAACATCAGATCATTTTGAGAACTGTAAGGATGTTCTGGAAGAGGTGACCTTAATTTCTGTTGCTACTTCAGATTGTATGAGTCAGGATAGTCTTTTGGAAGACAGCCCATCTCCTATACAAACTGTAGAACAATCCCTAGAGACACCTGATTCTTTGGATTCTTTAGATGTAAATGAGGTTTTAGAATCTTTACAGGCTCAAAGTCCTCAGAAACTTCTGCCGCCTGACAAACCTGCTGACAGTGGCTATGAAACAGAGAACCTGGAATCTCCAGAATGGACTTCACATATTACTGTTGATGATGCTGCTAGTGTAGATACTGCTCTCTGTGTTGCTAGCGAGAGCAATGTCAGTGCTTTGCCTTCTAATCCAGTCATAATTGTTTCAGAAGCAGCAGCTTGTTTAGATGCAGTGAACAGCAATTTTGAAATAACCCCAAAGGTTTTCCTGGGTGGAAATCAAAACTCGTATAGAGACTCTGCCTATTTCTCTGATAATGATTCTGAGCCAGATAAAAAAACAGAAGAGACTGTAAATCTGTTAAGAGAGACTATGTGTGTTGTTCCTTCAAACAGAGGAGAGAATAACACTGAAGAGGACTGCAGTTTTGAAGAGAGACGGCAAAAGTGTGATGTGGGGAATCACCAGGATACCAATAATCAAAGTGCAAAACTAGAACTAAATCACAACTTGGAGATGCAAGAGATGGATGGAAGGATGCAGGGGTGTCCTGATGAGTGGGCTGAGGCAACTCTGAACTCCTTGGAAATATCGACAGGAATTAACCTAAGGGATGAAATAAAATTATCTGAGACTTCCCATAAAACAGTCTCTTGTGTTGGCACTAATACTTCAGAACTTCTTTCACACAGAGACTTAAAGTCTGTGCATAACATACACAGTCCTTTAGATCTGAGTAATGGTGAGAAGTCCTTCTATCACCTTGAAGGACAAAAACTGAAAGAGCCAGATATTGAAGGAAAATACCTTGGCAAACTTGATGTTTCTGGAATGCTTGATTTAGAAGATGGTGATGATGCAGATGAGGAAGATGAAAATAGTGATTCTGAGGATGACATGAGGACTTTTCATATGCATAGTCTGAGTTCTGACAGTGAAGATGAAACTGTTCATCAAGTACCTGAGATACTTACTGAAAAGGATGATGGAAAACATCTGAGAAGCTTGTTAAAACTTCCAAAACCTCTTAATGAAAGGCAACATGAGAACTGGAAAAATGAGAAGAAGGCTGTTACGTTCTTTGATGATGTGACGGTCTATTTGTTTGATCAGGTATCCTTTTTTTTTTTTTTTTTTAATTGCTAAGTAAAGTTTTTGTTGGTTTAGGGTTTTTTTTTTTAACAAGACGTGGTAGAATAGCTTAATAATACTTGTGGACACATCGTTACAAGATCGCCTTTCTTGTCTTGCAGGGTTAGATCTTGTTTGTGATGTGGGTTATTTTTTCTTGGCTAGATGCAGTTGTGTGCTGCTGGTGGAATAGCAGCACTAATTTGAAGGGAAGGAGGGTTTTGCTTTGGTCAGGGTTGGCTGCCAAATCCTGAATCTCCATTGCTTGTGGACCCTTGACTGCAGGCGCTGAATGAAATGTGGCTTTTAGTCATGTCTTTCTGATGTTTACAAGCTGTATTTAATTTGAATATATGAGACAGCATCATTATGGACCAGCTTTGATTAATTTATTTTACTAGAATGTTGTTGTAACTTTATAGAGACAGTTTATCTGTTTAATGAGTTCGAGGACCTCAAATTTAGGTTCAAATGCCTTTATAAAAGAAAAGAAGAAAAAAAACAAAACAAAAACCAAAGCAAAACCAACCATCCAAAAAAAGAAACCAAACCACAACCTAACTCTGCATCTTGTGTTAGTTAACATTCAGGTAAATTTACCTTAAACCATAATCAAAGATGAGAGCAGTATTTAGATGGTAATGCTACTTTTTATTAGTCCAGTGTGATTCAAGTTCAGTGAAATACTGATCTGCTTATAAAATCCAAGGTTACCTTTGTTTCCCTTCCTGCTTTATCAATTTTTCACTTTTGTAACTTGATACAGAGGGAGTTTGTATTTTAACATTATGGCAACTAAACCAGTACAGTGAGTTTAAAATTTAGAACAGTCATATTGTCAAGCTTTAGAAATATTGCTGATGGTGACGCACATAAATATTAGAGATAACTGTGTTTTGGAATAGAAAACATAAGTCATATATTTGTGTTTAGGCAGTCTGGAGAATAGTAATCCTTTTGTCAGAGGGGAAGGAAAAAAAAAGCTGTGTTTAAATTGCTCTTAGTTGTTGAAGTCTTTACTTCTTATTACAGTAACTGATAAAATGTTGGCTGCTTCGAATACTGGTCATACAAAGTCTGTCTCTTTATCCTGAAGCATGATTAAGGGGTAAAAAAAAAACATTAAAAAAAAAATGTTGGGAGTCAGGGTAAGGCTTTATTAAATAGAAAAAAAACCTTACCTATGTCAGGCTGATAAGGGAACTGTTTTCAATTGGAAGCTGTTTTAGCTTTGTTCCTAGGAATATGAAACTTTATGTATCATAAATAATATTTAAATAATAATTTCCTGTGTGAATTTTAGCATAGATTTGATACCACTTTCTTTAGAAGTAGAAATACGTGCATATGCTTAGTCTACAACTCAAAGTTTTGTTGTGTAGTACCAGCTTAAGAGTTTGCAGACCATTTAATTCCACGGTAGATTTGATGGCAGGGATGGGGGAGGAGTTGGTGGCAGGGATGAGGGAGTGTATTTTTTGAGTTAGAGAGTTAAATGAGTTTTGTTGTTTGCCATAGGAAACTCCAACTAAGGAGCTGGGAAACCCTGCAGCAGACGTGAACGGCGAAGGCTCTCGCAGCACTCCTGTTCCATCTTCGAGTTTCAGTTACTTAAACAGATTTGCAAATTCAGAAAGCTCAACAGATGAAGAAGGTACTTGAATATATTTATACACAGCAAGGGCTGAGACTTTCATGCATGGGTTTTAATGAAATGTCATTTAAATTATACGTTATTTGTAAATGCACTGTACCATACTGACTTCATCCTAAGTATACAGTTTAGCTGGGCTCAGATACTAGTGTTACTGATTATCAAAGCTTGTGATGCAATACTGGTTGTTTATGTATTGATGTGTCTAGAGTATCTTGAGAGGCAACCAAACTATGAGAGAGAAATCTCTATGACCTGGGGCTAGAACAGAAAAGCTGTAAGTTTTGTTTTGGGTTAATGCAGTCTTCTAGTCTTCTGTGTATGACTTTACCTTACTGTAAATTGTCTTTTTTCTTTTTTCCTTTTTTTCCCCCCCAAAAAGGTGGGGGTTTTGAATGGGATGATGACTTTTCTTCTCCAGAGCCATCCTTTATATCAAAGGCAGCTAATAGTCTTACTAGTTCGAAACCACCTCTTCAGTCATCAAAGTACTTCTCTCCACCTCCACCTTCCCGGACTCTTGATCAGAACTGGTCACATTCATCCCCTTATTCCAGATTCTCTATCTCTCCTGCAAACATGGCAAGCTTTTCTCTTACACATCTTACTGATTCAGATATAGAGCAAGGAGGTAAGTGATTTAGTTATAAGAATTATTTTAAAACTACAAACTAAAATCTTTATGCAAAGATATAAGTAATAGATATGACAAATCTTGTTTTATTTAAGATACTTAATTTAGAAATGCATTTTTGACACTGTAAAAGTTATGTCTGGCTTTATATTTCAGTTAAGACCTAGCTTTCCATTTACATTGAGTTTATTTGCATACAAGTTGCTACCAAATTGCGGTTGAATATTCTACGGACAGGAAAAGCTCCAAGTTTTTCTGTTCAAAAAACCGAGGACTGTGTTTATATAAATTAAATCTGTGCAGTCCTTAAGCACTTCTGTATAACTGCCACACTATGGCAGTTGAATAATTCTCATTATTGCACTGTCATAAGTCACAATTTGATTTTCATTGCACAAAGTGAGGTGCTAGGAACATAGTGTTTCTGCCATTGTTGTCTAAGCTTATTTTACAGTTTAGTTGCTTTTCATATTGCTTTTTGGGAGGTGGTTCTTGACATTCTCTCAAGAATTGCAGCATGTTTTCTAGAGCTGTGAGTTTTTTCTGTTAGGAGAGCCAAATAGAGAACCTATTCGTAGCAATATTGAGGACTAGCAGTATTTATTAACAGAAGCTGTCTTGTCTGTAACAAAAAGCTTTTTTTTTTTTTTTTAGCTTTGATACATTTTTGAGGGTTAAGAGAAGCAAAATTAAGCAGACTTGAATCAGTTCAGCATATTATTAATCTTGATAAAATGTTGCATTATGAAAAATGAATATTGCTGATTGCTGAGCCTTGCTAACAGTTAATGTCTATAAAAATGCAGTTGGTGTTTACAGATAGAGTTGTATTGTTCTTGTATTGTGCTTATTGATTAGATAGTGTTTGCTGCTTAGTGACTTACAGATAAGAGAGATTATTTTGGAGATCCTGCATTGCCTTATGTGTCCTAATAAATGACATTGAACTGTGTGATATAAGCAGATGTCTATGTATAAATGTAGCAAATGTTTACAGTAGTTGAAAGCTCT
>NW_010332302.1:39218-44371 GCF_000700745.2 Antrostomus carolinensis
TAGCAGAATGCCAAGTTCTAGGAATAGTCTTGCAAAGAACTGAGGACTGTGCTTGAGAATCTCACTGTATCTTATGACCTTTCCTCTACTAACAGGAAGCAGTGAGGATGGAGAAAAAGATTAAATTAATTAGAACTTCCTTGGACTACATACATAAAACACACAGACTTTGAAACTTCTTTATCTAAACTCTGGATCCTCCTAGAGTAACACAGGTAATCAAGAAGTACTAAGAAATGAAAGTAAACACTGAAAGCAATGTTAAATCAGGACATTAATTTGAATGTGTATTTAACTTTGTATTGTATTTTTAAATCAGTGCAATTTTGCTTTTCATTGAAAGATGATTCTGCCGCTGTTTTCAAGTACTTGAAGTATTTTTCAGATAACTTAAGAAACATGTAAAGCAATTACACTACAGTCTGGTTTATGTATGAGATTGTATAATATTCTTTTTATATTTTTCCATGTACTTCATTATCTATTTGAACATACACCTGTTGTAGAATTGTGTATAACTGTCCTGTGCAACAGGTGGGTTTGCTGAAACTGTATGAATGATAGTTGATCAGTAGTGAGCCATATTTATTCAAAAATAGATCACTACATATTACTTTGCTTATTACAATTGCACTATGGATTATTCTTCCTTTATTTCCTGATGATGTACAGAATCAAAATCTTAAATCTTTCAAGAAGAATAAGACAAGTTGAATTGGCCCAGTTGTCCAGTTTAATTTGTCCTTTTTGTAGCGTTTGCTATGCACGGTACTTGTAAAACATACCTAACTTCCGAGTGTTATGTTATACGTGCTGAAATCTTAATCTTCAGTACCATTTCTAAATGATAAAGATTATAGATTGATTGTTAGTGTTCATGTTTTATAGGAAACTGGAAAAGAATATATCATATAACTCTGGAATTTTAAATGAAAGAGATGATGTCTCTTAATTCCTGAATATGATCCTGACTGCTTAAACTGTAATAGCATCTGACTATATCATAATTAAGGGCCTTCCACTTTTTACTACAATTTCTGCCTTGGAGAGAGAAGAGGAAAAATTGGCTGTACAAAACTGTGGAATTTGACTCTTACAAAAAGACTAATTTCAGTAGACTGGATTTGGGCACACTTGGCCCTTCGGTTGTACATTCTGTGAATTTTGAAGCTCACTCTTCTGCTGACTGCAGATTGGGGCTGCCATTCAGGCCTGTGGTAAATCTACCTCTCAGTGATGTTATGACAATTAAGGATTAGATTACTGGGTAATGCCCAATTTTGCACCCTTCATAAGGACAGACTTATTTTAAGATGTCTGTAAGGCTCCATGGTACATCTTGAAATGCATACTGACCCAAGATACAGTAAAGTTTGCTCTGAAGCTGTCTGTAGGGAAGGGAATACAATATGGGGTTTTTTAACCTTCATACTCTGCCATGCATTTAGCTAGTTTAATCCTTTAAACTGCTTGAAAAGAATTAAATCCTCAATTATTACTCCAAAGTGAGTTCAGTTGAGAAACAAATCCCTGACCTCTTGGAATGCCTTATGCAGCTGCGGATCTGTAGGAAACACTGATAGGAACAGTTTACCTGGCTTTGTATTTAGTGTACTAAAGTACTTTGTATTTTAGTGGCTGTTTTGGTGGGGCTTCATTATAATGGTGGTCCAAGTGCTCTGTGTTCAGATCCAGTCACAAGAGAATTTTCGTCACGTGAAGTATGGGAGGACTAGATATTTTCAGATGTGTGAAGTTTGTTTTTGTATACCTCTATATGCATTTTGATTTTTTTTTTTTTTTTAGGTTTCTTTTAAAATGACGGGAATATGTTAATTGCTTTTTTCCAGCATTATTTAGCCCTTAACCAGAATGGTTTCCATGCCGATCAAAAGGGAATGATTAAGTTATAATGTTATTTCAAGTTGCCAATGTGTTGTTGAGATAACTTTTTCTGATGAGGCACTCGGGTTCAGATTTAGCCAGAACTGTTCTTCAGAATGAAGTGAGGAATTGAATTTTTTATGGACTTTTCCCAAAACATGATTTAAGAGGCAAAGCCAAGTAGTTCTTCATACAGGCTTACAGTATATACTGTAGAGGGTTTAAGGAAGCTGTGCGCTACTCTCAATATTTTAAAATACAAGTAATAGACTTTCTGCACAAAACATTGCTTAGAAATTCCATTATTCCACCACTAAACTCCTTGATACAGCTAGATTATCTGTCTTCTATAATTCTCACTGTACTTGTAAGTATAGGAAATCAAAACTAAGAATGAAACTCCATAGTGGTCTGCAAAGAATATGTGGGCCTATCTGCCTTGCATGGTAAAAAATATATCAGACCTGGAGTTCAGCCTTAATTTGGAATAATTTGATTTAAAATATAGTCCAATGTTAAATAAAAGCTTATACTCCAGAAAGTTACAATTTGGTTGTGTATTTTGTTTCTTATAATTCTGGAAAATCAGATGTTTATCTTTCACATCAGGAATTTCCTTTGCTTGATGGAAATATAAGGTTTTTATTCTTTACCCAGCTTTAAAGAAAATCTTACATAGGAAGTGAAAGTTTACTCCTTTGTCCAAATGGACTCATTGCTAATGAATTTCCAAAGGAGTATTTTTTCCAAAACAAGCTGGGATATGTATGATATTAAGCAAAGTAATGTTCTTTTTAGCTGTACAGTGAAGAGAAAGAAATATTTAAAGTTGTCTCACCTCACTTAAACATGAATTTTAATTTCGGTAATCCAGTAGGCTGGATTGCAATAATATAAAAGGTCTTTTTTTGAAAAATTTATAGTTAAAAATCTGATCAGCTACTAGCAATATATAAATACCTGCCTAGCAGTCAGTGGCACAATGAAGATGAATCGGTAATTCCAACATGGTACATTATAGTAAGGGGATTTGTTACAAAAAATTTGTTAAACTGTATGTAATATCTTGCGCTAGCTACTTCAGCATGGTTTCCGTTTTAGAAGTACATGTATCTATTTTCAATGGTTTATTATGAGGATTGGTTACACTTTAATTCCTTCTCTAGTAGAATACCTTGATTATTTCAGTACTGAAGGCATTGTCTCAATTCGGCTACTAAAGTTATTTAAAAGATCTGTTTTTTCCCACCTAAGGAAGTTGGTTAGAAACGATGATCTGTAGTGAGAAGCCAACAGTGTGTGAGAAGAGTGTCCAGTTTTAATGGGAACACCTGTACTCTCCCAAATCCCCAGGCTGCAGATATGTTGCGTCTGTAACTGCATTTATGGAAACTGCCATTTTCATGGAAATGAGCGGATTAAACATTTTTTCATATCCTTGTTGATGCACTAATGAAAGCCATTTAAGCCTCATTATTTTTATCAGTATTTTTAGCAGATTTTTATGTAGTACTCGATCTTTTTCATGAGGAGGCTGGTTAATAGAAAGACTTTTTTTTATGATTAAGCACTATGCTAAAATGTCAGCGTTGTCAGGTGTTAGTGACATGGCTATTTTGTTGGAGTTGGTGAAAGGTGGAATCCAAGTATATTAGCCTTATAAGAAATAGCCTTAAATAAGAATGGAGTGTACAAAATTACTTCAGCTTTAAGTCATACAGAAATATCCTTGTATGTTAATGGTTTTGGTACAAGACTGGAAAAAATCTAGAGGAGAGTCAAACATCATATAAACTTATTGAAAATAAGTATTTGTAATACCAGCAGCCTGTTTTTCAGAAACTTGAATATGACTTACAGTTAGTTTTGTTTATGAAATTGTTTGAACTTGCACAGATGTAGGTGTAACTTAAATGGTACTGATGTGTGTGTATATATAATGTTTAATTCTATTTGTAAATGAGAAACTATGTAACAAAATCATAGGTATGAGGTTTTCCTATTGTAATTTAATACAGGTATGAGGTTTATGGCAATATATCATAGTTAATGAAATTTCAGGTCAAAATGTCTTTAAATTGTGTACATTTTTAAATTGTAATTTCTACTGTATATTGATTATCATGCATAGTGTGATTCAAGAAACTGCTTGTAATTTAAAAATATTTAATATTAAAAATAAAATACAGTTATATATTTATAATCTCTTTGTCTGTTTGTTCATTCTTAAACAGATGCCAGCAATGGATCAGATCCACAGTGTAATATAGTTCTACTGTGAGATACGTTTGTTAGTGTCCAGAGACTGAGAAAGTACCATAAGCTCAAAGCTACAGTCCTGGCAGATGAGTCCACACTAAATAGTGTAGTCGCCTTTAATTTCTTCTAGTATCACCCTTGAGTGAACTTCAGGTAACGTGTATATGCAGGCAGCAGAGCAGTGATACCTGAAATGCAAACAGTGTAATTCTAAAAAGTGAATATTGCTTTTAATCCCAGCATGAAGCATCTATAGGAAAAATGGAAACTTCAAAATTTTAAGTACCCTTCAGGAAATAGGTTAATGATATGTTTTCTCAGTATTCATTGAATTTATTTCTAGGAGATGATTTTATTGGTTTTGTGTGGTGTGGTTTTTTGTTTGGTTGGTTGTTTGGGTTTTTTTTTTTAACCTAAATGCTTGTGCTGAGGTGACCAGGTAAATGGTATGTACTGGTATGTACTGGTAGCTTCTTTCATATGAGATTGAGACTGTTTGAGCCTGGGCACTCTGTGAGGCAGGAGGAGAGTCTGGTTTTTTCCCTTTACCCTGTTAAATGTTAAGGTTGTGATGACACATGGCAGCAATGTCAGCAGTTAATGGAGGCTGTTATGGGAGCCCTCGTGTGTCGCAGCTGTTCCGAGTCCTGGCAACTGTTGAGACCTGGGAATGAGAAACTGATATCAAGATGACTTAACTTCATTAGGTAAAATATAACTACTGGGCTGAAACTTGACCAAGACAGTGGTCATTATTGAGAACAGATGTAAAAGATCCCATGGCACTAAATTGGTTATCTTATATAGAACCTATTATCAAAGAATTTGAACACTTGCAGTCCTTATCATCAGCAGCTTTCCTGCAAGGGATGGAAGTGCTTTGTCCGTGGGCCTCTTTCGCGCAGACACGCGGTGCTGGCCCACAGCGCTGCCTCCCCCGGACATTTTGTTGTCACTTAGAGCCCTGTGACCGTCCAGACCGCGGGAGCCTTGTGCTGGCCGCTGTCCCC
>NW_010332303.1:0-385 GCF_000700745.2 Antrostomus carolinensis
GTTGGGAATTTGGGGGAAAAGTTGGGAATTTTGGGGGAAAGTTGGGAATTTGGGGGGAAAGTTGGTAATTTGGAGTGAAAAGATGAGAATTTGGGGTGAAGAGTTGGGAATTTTGAGGAAAAGTTGGGAATTTGGAGGAAAAGTTGGGAATTTAGGGGAAAGTTGGGAATTTGGGGTGAAGAGTTGGGAATTTGGGGTGAAAAATTGGGAATTTGGAGGAAAAGTTGAGAATCTGGAGAAGTTGGGAATATGGGGTAAAAAGTTGGGAATTTGGGGTAAAAGTTGGGAATTTGGAGTGAGAAGTTGGGAATTTGGGATGAAGAGTTGGGAATTTGGGGTAAAAAGTAAGTAATTTGGGAGGAAAGTTGAGAATTTGGAGTGAAAA
>NW_010332304.1:0-292 GCF_000700745.2 Antrostomus carolinensis
AAGGGGGGAGAGGAGCCGCTGCAGATTCACACCCGGCTGAGCTGAAACGAGAGGCCTCCCTCTCTCGAAAGCCGCGCGGTATTCCCAAGCTGTCTCCTAGTTCATAAGCAATCAGGATGACTGATCTGGCTCGGGTCAGGGGTCTGGGCCAGTGACCGGAGATCGGCTTTCCAAAGGCTCTTCTGAAAAAGTCTGAGAACTGAAGGAAGCCTCTTCATCGATTCAGCAGCACAAAGAAGAAGAGGGGCCCATCTGGAAGGATATCAGCCTGCGCGCGCACACAGGAACACAA
>NW_010332304.1:545-20822 GCF_000700745.2 Antrostomus carolinensis
TGGTGCTAGTGCGGGGAGCAGGCGGGGGCTAGTGGAGAGAGCAGGCTGGGGCTAGTGCAGAGAGCAGGCTGTGGCTAGTGCAGAGAGCGGGCTGTGGCTAGTGCAGAGAGCGGGCTGTGGCTAGTGCAGAGAGCAGGCTGGGGCTAGTGCAGAGAGCATTTGAAGTGCCAGCAGCTCCAGAAACCCACCAGAGCTGCATTCAGACTCCCTGTCCCCATGCCCTGCTCTGCCTTCCATTTGTCACGGGTCGCGTTGTGCACCCAACAAACGGCTCCTGGGCTGCTGGACGGTGTCACGCTGCAAAGGAGTTTCCTTCCCTCCGGTGTTGGTTGGTGGCAGCTTTGCAGAAATGTTCTGTGTTTTGAAAGTTGCCTTGTACAGGTTGAGAATAAGGCACAAAGCTTGAAAAGTGACACTTGCCGGTCCAAAGGGATGCTACAGATTGTCCCCAGCCCTCTATAAGCATGTTCTTACACCTCCAGAAGTTAAATATCACACAGGGCTTCCGAGGTGAAATTGGGTTGTGTTATGCAGGAGAATGAACCCTTTCCCTTCAGCTGAGGACAAGCAGAGGCTGGCTCAGCTCCACAATCCAACCAGACACCAAAGTCTCTAGCGTTTGAGGGTCTAGGTCCCTTGGTTCAGCTCTGGTCCACATCAGAGGTGGTCTGAGCCTTCCCTGGTGGGAAGGACACATCCAACTGGTGTTGCAACACAGCCCTGGCCTTGGAGCACCTCCCAGCATGGCATTGAGCTCCATGTAGAAGACCTTCAGCAAGTGAGCGGCTCACATTTCCCATGAGATCTGTTCCCTCACATCCATGGCCAAGGCAAGAGGGTCCAACTGCACTGATGGTGGTGGAGCTGTGTCCTCCCATCCCTGCAGAGCTGGGAAGGGCACCCTGGCACGGGCAGGAGGCAACAGCCAGGGCCAGTTGCTCCGTATCACAAGACTTGTTGGTTAACTGGTGAATGTGTTGGCTGCCACTCAACCTGTTTTAACGAGTCAAGAGGGTGCGATCACAGACTTAACTGAATCCTGTCCCAGGAGGGAGCAGTCTTTACACCTGCATGTCCACAGAGAAGCATGAAAGACCTCAGGAAGAGCTACTGGAAGGGTGTGTAGATGCCTACGTTAGTAGGACTGCTAATGCAGACAGATGGGAGAGCTGAAAAGTCCCCCAAATCTTTTTCCCAGCCTGGGGCATGGATGTTGTAGAGGAATAAGACCCAGTCTAATCCAGGAGAGGTGAGTTTGGGCCGCCCCATGATGGGCTTAGTCCTGCCGCAAAGGCTCCTGTGCAAGGACCATTCCCTGCAGGTGTATTTTGCTGGATGCAACAGTGAAGAAACACTTAAACCCCTGAGTTGGTGATGCACTTCTAGAGCAGCTCAGTGGAGCTGAGCAAACGGAGAAAAATTACGCGGGCAACTTGGTAGCAAAATAATCACAGACACGTGAAAAGGAGAGACAGATACTCATGGCTGTTGGCTGTTCTTGGGTCTTCTGCAGATCCTTTTTGTGGAATACAGCTGCATGATCCCAGCACGGGATCCCTGCTTGGTGCAGGGAAGGCTGGATCAGGCTGATGCCCCACTTGTGGCTTTGGGTGCTCATGTAGAGACCCTCCTTGCAAAGACCATTTCCAGATGTCTTCCAAACAAAGTCCAACCCATAAATTATTCTTAAATCAGGAGCAGCTGGTTCACATCCCAGTTCTCCGTGTACTTATTTGTCATGCTTCTGGGAACTGAAATAGGATTTGCTGTAGGGAACCCTTCCCGTAGTCACCAACGGCCTTCCAGCTCATTGCATCAATAACCTGCAGGCTTGCCTGTCCTCTCTTAAGGTGTCCAAATCCTTCCAAATTCAAAAGTTTGTGGGGTGTGCACACCATGAAGAGATGTACAAACCCATCTGCATCTCTCTGCACCCAACTAACATGGGTTTTATACAAAAAAGCCACCTTGTGAATGACAGCCTGTATTTTCCACGGGTTTGGTACCAAAAGGGTTGTCCTGTCCCAAGTGCTTGTGTTAGGATTAAGCAACATGACAAGTGCAAGGAAAGTAAAGTTGCCCTGAAGTTTATTTACGGAGGAGTATTTTCTCTGATGAACCTGGAGCATTCAAGGCCTTTGAAGTGAGTCATTCCCAGAGCACTAAAACAAGTGCAAATCAGCGAGAAAGAATTTAAAAAGGAGACCGTTCATAAGCGAAGGTCACCGAGGAGAGCAAATGCCACCTGAGCCCAGGTTCTAACGAAGCTTTTTTCTGGTGGAATAAATGAAGTCCCTTAATTACCATTTTGTAAATAAAATCTTCTTGGAAAATCAATATTTAGAGCCTGCCTTCTCTGAAGACGTTGGCCTTTGTTCTTTGCTATTAAGGCAATATAAACCCCATAGTGTGATATACTTCTAGGCTGAAAATTACCCCCCTGAACCTGATTGGGTCAAAGGAAGAAAAGCAATAAACCTTTCAGAGCAGTCATTTGGGTACAATTTCATGCTTCCTTGTAAATTTTGAAGTAATAACCAAAAAAGCATGATTTTACACAAGCCCACAATTAACTCGTCCAGTAACCAACCCCCTCCTCCTGCTTTCAGGCTGGGTTGGAGATGCCGGGTGGGAATTTTGCTGGAAATGCCCATTCCACCTCTCAGGCATTTGGACTGTAGCTTCATTCCACCTCTCAGGCATTTGGATTGTGTTTAATCTGAATCATCCCAGGAATAAAATGGGCAAACTGGCATCTCTGATCAACAGAAGGACAGACCCTGTGGCTGCTGTGGACATGGGGTCCATCAAAGTCAAAAAGGTTCCATCAGCTTCTCCATCTGAGACAGCTATCGGCTCCATCCCCAACCCAGGGACTGATTGCATGGCAAGGCAGCTCCACCATCAGCTCCTTCAGTGATTTTTATTCTCAGTTTTTAATGGAAAACCCCACAATTCCCTACGCTGGAGCCTTCATGCATTTTTCATTAACAATTATCCGTGATCCCAGAACTGCTTTTGATTTTTGCTAATCATCGATTGGATATTTTGTTCCCACACAGCTGGCATTTTCAAAACATAACAACCACCTCTGGAGAGGGCACAGCAGAAGGCTGATCTTTTAATGCTAATGTGCCCAGAAACCGTCAACACATCAGGTGATGAGAATTCACATCTGAGGGACCACGAGGGATGAGGTATTTATCGGACGCAGCCTCTGAGGCTTATTTTATTGTGCTGAAAGGCTGGAAGTCGCTTGGCAAGTGATCATCTGATGTCATACCAGTAGCCACATCCAATCTGCAGTGAATCTAGTCCTAAAGCTGCTGTCCCCACCTCAATGACGATGGGTTTCTGTGGTCCCCTGACCTTGAGGGTTTGCTCTCCTTGGGTTTGCAGTTATGGTATATGTGTGACAGCGTGGGGGGTGACTTAGATGCCAAAAGGCCCTTCACAACTTTGTGAAGCAATAGTTTGATGGACAGATCTTCCCATCAGCTGTGGGTTTGTGCAGACATGCTCTGCTTGTAAAACCTGCAGAAGCAGAGCAGCACCCCAACCACACCACGTTCTGCAGGTCGGCACCTTGCTTCTAGCTGTGTTCATTTACAAGAACCAAGTTGCTCATAACGATACATTTTGCAGTCAATTAGCACATGATATGATTTGGGACTGATTTACTCTTTTTTTTTTCCTAAAAATTCCTTTGAGGGCATTCAGACCTTTATTGCCATATTAAGCAAAGTTTTTAATCCAAATGAATTTTCTAGGAAACCATGTAATCTAATTAAAAAGCTCATAGTGCAGTTTAGTAGCTTCATTACTAGAAGATTTGAGATCCATCTTTACATGGATAAATATTTTCCAAGTGCAATAGACTGATAAATCCAAGGCATAATCACAAACTGATTCTGCCTGGAACTAAGTGGGTTACAGCACTTAGTCATGCCCATGAGAATGAAACAAAGGACAACTTGAAAAAGCTCAGGAAAAAAAAACCCAAACCAACACAGCCATTGAGCTGTTTCCTCCAATTCATGGAGCACCCAGCTTTGCTGTACCAGTGAGGACATTTTTCAGACTGACAGCTTTGGAAACCACCAGGAATGGTCACTTGCCTTGAAGCTGGGGGTCAAAGTAGACCAAGGCTAATGTGAAAGAAGCCAAAAGTTCAACATGGTCAAGTCTGATGGCCCTAGGGCTCAGTTTGACAATCACGTTCCTATAGCTTGAGAAGATACCACGTGTCAGCTGAGCCCCAGTAACTGGTTGAGCTCCTCCAGCCTGTGCCAGCTGCAATGTAATCTGATCATTCAACTCCCAGAGAAAAAGACTGACGCTAAATTGCATTAAATGATTGCCATCAGAAAACGATTACAGCCACATCCACCAACTCGCAGTTCACGTGTAGCCCAGCTCCAAGCACAGGGACCTGGACAGGAGGCATGACCATGATCAAACACCCTACTTTTACCTTCCCCAAAGAGTGAGGAGGAATGACTTCATGGGCAAGAGATGCAGAGCTGGACTCAGGATGAGCTTTGTGATGGATTTAATGATGGCTTGTAAATTCTTTGGTCACTTCTGACTCCGCTTCCTGAGCAATAAAAGGAGATGCACTGATTTAACTTCTCCCATTTCTGCTCTGTTCATGTTGCAACGGCCAACATGCCTCAGAAACCTGTGCATTGAACTGTAAGACCACGAGTCTGGACCACGTGGCATCTCTCTGTGCACGCACAAAGTTCCTTGAAGCTCTAAAAACTTCCAGCTCGGAGAAAACCTCCACTGACCGACAAGATTTTATTACAACTCACACCTTATCCTTCTTGCAACTCACATCCTTCCCTCCTTCATAGAACAAACCTTTAAAAAAGTCTCAAACCTGAAAACAAAAAGCCATATTATATAGCAACTTAGATAAATAAACCCATTCTTCTCTCCTGGGGAACAAACCATGGTGCCTGTACAGCACTTCCCAACCACCTAACCTGAAGGTCTGGACCTTTCAGCAAAGTTGGGTAGTTGCATTCATGAGATGCATTTGTTAATACAGGTAAGAGCTGTATGACACCACAGGGTACAAATTTCTACCAATAATTTAAGTTTACAACACAGGTACTATTATTTTTCAGTATCCTGCTCCATGCTATTTCCATAGAAACTATATTGTCAACTTATAATTTTCACACTAAGTGCATCCCACTGCATCATCTCCTCAGAACAAACATCCCCACCCACTTGCACAAAACTGCAGTTAATTGTTACTCAGAAAAAACACCCCTCCCCAGTGACAGAAGAAGTTGAAGTTTAGTGCAAGTCAGCTTCCACCCAGATATTATTTCAAATATATTTGCATTTGCACACCCGGGCAGGTCAATGTTCAGAGGTCAAAGCGTGGTTCCTCCACTGTCGAGTGAGTGTGGTCTCTGCCAACTGTTGGGACAACGTCTGGTCCTTCCAGAAACACCCAGATGATGATCAGGACTGAAGACAAATTTTTGCTGGGTTCCTGCATCATCAGTCAGAGTCTAATGCTGATGTCCTGGTACAATAAAGCAGGAAGCACTGACATGGAAGCCTACAAAGCAGGACTGGAGCAGATGCTTCAGTGTTTTAATGTATCAGAGCTCAAGTTAAATCCACAGATCTGCTTCTGAACATGACCACCCTCACTTTAGCTGGTTGAAAATGCAGGAAGAAAGCCAATATATCTCCTGCTTCCCTTTCCACTGGAGTCCAGACTGTTCAAAATAATGACACGTAACTCAGCCTCTCTCAAAAGCAGGGTCAGGGATCGTTGCATTGGTCTGAGGGATGCGTGACAGCAACCCACCTCACCTGCTGAAGCCAAGCTGGCTCTAAAGGATGCCCTTTTCAAGGTGCTCAAGCACAGGGGTACAGTCTCTCTGGATGACTCATGGCCCTCTTGGCCTCGAGCACCTTAACCATTGCCCAGCAGAAGCAGAGCTTGCACAGCTCACCAGGACATGCTGCAGACCCCATAGCTCCCTGCCAGCCTTCACCAACCAGTCTAAAATGAACTACTGCCCACAACTGCCTCAAATCCACTCTCTGTGCCAAAGCCAAAGCCTGTGTGATCTCACTGGCTCTCTGCCCAAGAATTACACCTGCAGGGACAACTACTTCTGGACCATCAGGTAGGTAACCTCCATCCACCACGTGTGCAGATAGACACTGGGGAACGACACAACCCAACCATGCATCTCACACTGCCCTTCACCCCACACTGCAGCGCCAGCAGCCAGCACATGAGGACTTACCTGTTGTTATTCTTCAGTTTAATGTGGTCACTGGTCTCCAGGATCTGCCCGTTCCTCAGCCAAGTGATCTGCGGGGGGGGTTCCCCTTGGGCCACACAAGTGAAGATGGCAGTAGTCCCCACGGGCCTGGAAATGGACTGAGGATGCTGCACAAACTCTGCAGGGGCTGCAAGGAGGAAGGAGAAGCAGGATTAGAAAAGTTGTGATGATCCCACTTTATCCTGGTACAAAGAGTAACCTCACAGCTTGGGCTTCAATAAGCCTTGTCTGCCTGGGAACATGGGATACGTGGCCAATCCAGAGCACAGGTAGCAGATCACTATGGTTTGGATGGTGTGTCTGTAATCAATGCAATGCTGCAATCTGGTTGCCCATCCTGGTAGTCACGACTTCATAGAACACACCTGAAGGCCAGCTCAGTACTGTACGGAGAGCCGAGGTGAGTCCTGCCGGGTTCAGGCAAACAGCATCGCAGAATCCCAGAATTACCTCAATTGGAAAAGCCCTTTAAGATCATCAAGTCCAACCATGAACCCAACACTGACAAATCCACCACTAACCCATGTCCCTCAGCACTGTGTCTACACGACTCTTCAATCTCTCCAGGGATGGGGACTCCACCACTGCCCTGGGCAACCCCTTCCAATGCCTCAGAACCCTTTCAGCAAAGAAATTCTTCCTCACATCCCATCTCAACTGCCCTGGGCACAACTGGAGCCCATTTCCTCTTGTCCTGTCCCTTGGTCCTTGGTTGAACAGACCCACCCCCACCTCTCTACACTCTGTCACCTCTCCTCAGTCTCCCACTGAAAGCAACCCCAGGGCCACACAATAATCCATGTCTGACAAAGGTTATTTGAAAACACATCCTGCCTGTGAGGGGAACATGCTACGGAGGTTTGCAAAGATCAGCACGTGCTGACGGTACGAAGAGTGGTGAGGAAGAACGGCTTTAACAATAACATTTTAAAACAGAAAGTGATTTCCCCTCTTCCAGCAGCTCTAAATAGATTTAAAATCATTTATCAGGATAAACCAGCGTACCAGCTTACAGAGAGCAGGGCCTGAGAGACACTGCCAGACAGGTGAGTTTATTCAAGCAGTTCCACTTCAAAGGGCAAAGTGATAAATATCCTCCACGTTGCTGCTGAGACCTAAAATCAGGTGGAACCGGCAGAAGCCACAACAAAGACAAACAGATGAAAGGTACGGGCCCGTAATGAATTTACTGACTAGTGTCACATGATGGATGGCATCAATTTTTTCTGACAAAAGCAAGATTATCCACAGAGATATGCTCAGTGCCACTCGCTGGAATTTTCCAAGCATGGGGTTGGTGGGCTCTGCCACCAGCAGAGATGCTGGATAGGAGAAGAGAGTAAATTGATCTAGTAAAATGTTTTGAGGGTTGGCCAGGCTGCAGGTGGGAGAAGTTATACAAGAGCTGAGTCTTGTGGTTCATGGCCAAAAAAAAAACCCCTCAGGGTTCACTGCAGAGAACAGGGTGATAAAGTTCTTCCAGAGCCGCAGGCATGCAAGGGAAGAGCATCACTACTGCTGCAAAAAGGGTAAAGCGCAGCGCAAGGTGCGTGTAAGAGCAAAGTCCTGCACATCGTAAGTCCTGCAAGCAGCAAAGCGCAGCGCAAGGTGCATGTGTGTAAGAGTAAAGTCCTGCACATCGTAAGTCCTGCAAGCAGAAAGACACAGAAATTCACTGAAGAGCCTGTCTACCTCAACGGAGCCCCCTCTTTCATTTTTAATAATCAAAGGGAAGCAGAGCATGGCAGGTCTGACTTGTGTTAGCGGCAGGAGGTGTCCGCTGGCAGAGTTTATTCTCAGGCCACTTCTGCCGGCGCTTGGGTCTACTAATGAACCTGATCTCAGCAACCTAATGGACACCTATTTCTAGAACCTCCTGCTAAACTTCCCCAGGTGCATTAATGTTTATAAATATGTTAAGGGCAAATGTCATGAGGGTGGAGCCAGGCTCTTCTCAGTGATGCCCAATGGTAGGACAAGGAGCAATGGGTGTGAGCTGGAACACAGGAGGTTCCGCTTAAACTTGAGAAGAAACTTCTTTACAGTGAGGGTGACAGAGCCCTGGAACAGGCTGCCCAGGGAGGGTGTGGAGTCTCCTTCTCTGGAGACATTCAAGACCCGCCTGGACACCTCCCTGTGTGATCTCATTTAGGTTCCTGCTCCGGCAGGGGGATTGGACTGGATGATCTTTCGAGGTCCCTTCCAATCACTGACATTCTGTGATTCTGTGCCAATTGATCCCTTGTCCTTCTTTTTCCCTCCTACATTTTTTTCCCACCCTCTAGACTTAGAAATTAAAATAAAATTCAGGATGGATTCAATAAAAGTTGGAAGGATGGATACACAAGGGGGAAAACCCCTCTTCCCTGCAGTGAAGGTCCCTTTGGGGTGTAGAGTGAGAGCATTAGAGATTTGATTTCCAAGACTTCCTTAACCTCCCACCCTCAGCTTTGTACCAGCACAGTTTTACAGGAGCAATTATTTTGCAAGTGGCCGTGCCCCTCTCTGCTTTCATCTGGGCTCACCAGTTGTACTCGCAGGTGTAAAACCACGATGCTGAGGAACAGCACAGCCATCTTCCAGCTCCTCGCTGCGGCTTTATTAAAGATCCTGCTGCTTGGCTCTTGGCCTTTGCCACCCCGTTGGCTTCACCAAATCTCAAACCTATTATTTGTTCCAGCAGAAACAAAGTTTAAATATGGAAAGAAGCATCCAGTGTAACCCTTCTGGAATTGCTGGCTCTCCTCACCCTCCCTCGTTAGCCTGTGTCAAGAGGCAGTAATCGGAGCGGAGTCGCCTGTGACTCGGGATAACGAAGGTGCAGCTGCGGCCGCTGGCTCGGCGCCAGCGATGCTATTCAGGACCGTGGCCCCTCGGGTTCATCAGGTCCCTGATCCCCTTTGCTGTCCCTCCTCTTTGCTGTCTCGCTAAACACAACCAGATCAAAACCTCAGCTCCTGTTTAACTTGCTTAAACTCCCTGGGGAGCAGGCGGCCAGTCCTTCGAACGGCTCCCACCTCAGCTGTGCTGAGCTGTCCCTGCTTGGTGGTATCCCTTGCTGCAAGACATGGGATGTCCTTCCGCTGTTCCTGCTGCTCCTGGCTTTCTCCAGGCATTGCTCCATCCCCTTCTAGTCTCACCCTCCTCTTTTTGATGCAGAAAGGAGCAGCACTGTGAAGCTGAGGTGGTAAAAGGGTCCAGGCTGCAGAAGAAACCCATGAAGTGAAAAGGCTCCTTGTCCCCATCACCGACAGCACCAGAGCAAGGACTTGGTCCAGGTGCCACCGGGTCTTAATATGGGGACAGACACTACTGCAAGGAGATGCCCCTCTGCTACCCTGGACCAGGGTGCCCCAACGCTGTGTTCACACCAATGTCCCCAGGCAGAGTGCCCCGAGATGCCAGCTGGTGCGTGAGCTGGGGCAAATGGTTCCTTTCCTGGACAGAAGAACGTTCATTTTTCTCTCCCAGGTCCTCTCCCTGCCCTTTCAAATGATTTCAGCAGAGAGTTTGCCACCCGTGGCCCTGAGTTAGCAGGAAAGGAGCAGAAGCAAAGCCCTGTCTTCAGCCAAGCCCTGCCTGCTGCCAGCCCTCCACCCTCCTCCTCGTTCATAATTAATAGAGCATCGTGTCAGAGCTCATCTTGCCCTGCATGGACTCACAGCAGCCTGAACACTCCTCTCCCTTCCACCCCATGTGCCAAAAAGCCATTGCAAGCAGTGAAACAAAGTGTCTCTCAGCCTCCATGAAGATCTTAACGAAGATATTAATGAAGATCACTGTTAAGAGCAGAGGATTCAAACCTGGTGAGGAGGAGCAGGCAGGATCCAGCTCTGGCTTGTGAAGTATGAAGAAAACAGAGCTTTGACTATTCAGAACTTAATGGGAGAGGGGGGATGACACAGTTTTAATGAATTTTTAAAGGCGTGACATTGGAATCAAAAAGCAATAACACCCCCAGAATCACTAACGAAGTGCTTCAGTAGCTTTTACTGTGTTCAACAAACTCTGACAGCATGAAGACGCCCCATAACAGCAGGTTGTATTGGGAGACCTGGATGGGCTCCATCTCTCTGGGGACATCTCATCTCAGCAGTGACGAGCCAGAAGTTGCCCCACAAAGATAACGGGGAGCTTCACTGCATGGTGCTTATTGCAGCGCCCAACAGCTCAATGAGAGGGGTTGTCCTAAGGAATGGGGAGCACTGACATCTGATGCATCGTTGCTCATTGCACCTCAGTAGGAAGCTGTCATTATTTCTCAAGGAGCTAGAGTGGCAGGGTGAGAGAGGGAGGCTGAGGTGAAGAGAAGGAAGAAAAAGATGGAAACAACAAAACCTCATAAATTAGGCTATCAGAACCTACAATAAGGGTGTAAAGGAGAAGATGGGTCAATGGGTAAGTCAGTCAAGCACAGCACCAGCTGACAGGAGATTAAGACAAAGAACTGCTGCCTACTTGGCTTCTCTCTGTTGACTACAGAGGATGCCCAGATGCTTATGTGAGCAACTATTTAAGGTGTAGAGCTGGTGGGATTGCTAGGGCCAAAGATGGGAACCATGACCATGTCCCCATGGAAACAGGCAGAGGCCACTCAAGGAGGTTGTCATGGAGGCTGTCCATCCACCATCAGTGGGTATCATGACCTTCTTTTCCCAGCAAGGTGCAGGTTGGAGCTCTAAAGCAGTGGGACGTGTTTCCACATCATCTACTGTCCTGCTCCTGGGAGGATGCTCTGGAGGTCTCAGGCAGCCCATCTCACTCCAATGTCCCAATGGATGAGATCTGAGAGCCCACTTGTCCCTGTGGCTTTTCTTGAGAAGGAAAACAAGCACCTGGGTAGGAAGGGGATTGCGTGGGGCACACTGACCCACGCAGCAGGTACCAAAAGCTGGGTAACTTGGGGCTAAACTTGAGGACAAACCAAGCACCCCAGAGCTGAGCCTAAAACACAACAACCACAATACATCTGCTGCTGAATTCAACCCTGCAGCAGCCAAGGCTTGCCACGCCAGCGAGCAAGAACCATGGAAGAAACATCAGGAAACGCAGCGGTGGCCGGATCTGCTGGACCAAGGGAACTCTGCCCGGTTCCGCCAGCAGAAAGCAAAGGGAACAAGGCAGTCATTGTCAGCAGAGCCTTCAAAAACATGTCCTTAAGATGGGCACTCATTTATGAGATGGGATCTCATTTTTCTGCATAGCTTTCAAGAGGAAATGAAGCGTGGAGTAGAGAACACTGGTGACCATCTGGCCATTCACAGCCCATCAGTTTGTTATGACACCAAACACATAATAAAGCACAAAAGATTGCACAGGAGGTAGAGGGAAAGCGCTTTGATATATTTTTTCCCCCCCCCTTGCCACCAAAGCCTGCTCTTCCCTTGCACCACATGCACGTACACCCTCCGCTTCAGCCGGCGATGCAGTCGGCCCTTCGACAACACCCCCCGTGAGACTTTCATTCGTAGCCTGGTACAAAGCAATATTCAAATGGCTGCGCTGGGATCTGAAGAGAAAATGGAAACTTTCTTGTGTGAGAACCTTACAAAAGAGATCAAAGGAGCCTAAATGGCCAGGGGAGGGCAGGGAGGGAGGGAGGGAAGGAGGGAGGGAGCGGGGGACTGACGCCTTCTCCTCTGAAGGGAGGAGGAATTCCCAGGAAGATAATAAGACGGTGTTAGATGATCTGAAGAAGAGCCTGCAACGTGAAAGGATATTAGTGTTGGAATAAGAGCAGAGCCCTGCACTGGGACACCTCTGCCCACTGCTGTGACGGGGATGAGGATCACCGCTGGCAGTAGGAGGGTGGACCTGGTCCCAGTCCCAGCCTCCCACTAACTCCTTACGCCTTACAACAGGAAACATGGCCCTTTCTCCTCCAGTTTCCCACCTATAAAACGTGCCTCCTTCAAAAGACGTGGGGCAAGTTATTTTGTGCTTCCAGGCACTTCAAGGGCCCCCGCATAAAGGCAGCAAGTACCTGGCCTGGCGTGCTTTGAGGATGCTGTATTGTCCTAGCCCTGCGCTAACTTCCTCTCCAACCAGGCTTTTGATAGCCCCTTCTTTGTTTTTATCCTCTTTACGGATGTAATTTGCATCGCTAACATCTTGACAAAGATAAAACCCCCAGTCTCCCATGTCAGTCATTATCGGTGTTTTCTTCCCAGACAAACCTGAACAGTAATCATTTGTACCTCTCAGCTGGAAAATTCTGGCAAAATGAGACTCAGAGGAAGGAAAAGCTGCTTCCAGAGGAAGGGTGAGCAGTCCTGGGATGAGCCCAGCTGCCTGGCCAGGGTCTGCCATCAGCTTCCCTGGGGAATAACAGTCCCTCAAAAAACATGAAGCATTTTATGGCAACAGAGGCTGGGATCCTGGACGCTGCAGCTCATGTCTAAGGGCTACACCAAGGATGCAGTAGCCACGCTTCTCCATACCACTGCCAACCTCTCTGCGAATGCTGAACACAGGAGCATCCCCCTTCTGCAGCGAGGGTGGGCTCCCATGGTCCTGTGATCACCATTTTAGGGACAAATTCTGGGTTCCCCAGGTGAAAATCCACAGTAATTCTATCCCAGATAAACTCCAGCACTAGATCAGCGGCTCAGGAGCCGATGTTCAAGCCTCCAAAGTGACTGAAAACTGCCAATCCACAGCAATGAGAAGCTGTGCTACCTGTCTCCCTCTCATCCAGTCGCTAACACGAGCAGTCAACGCTATTCCATAGCCATATTTTTACAACTTCAGAGATTCTCCAAGGCATTTCTTTTGGCTCTGCCTGTCTGCCTCCTCTACATCAGCTTTGTGTTTAGGTTTAGTAGACCTCTGCTACATGCACCATGTGCAGAGTTGTCCTGCAAGCTGCTCTAAAGGGTTTGTATCAGCACAGTGAGGTTGTTCTTAATGCCTGGGTTGATGTTTCTTAATAAGGGGTTTATAGTTGTGCCCACCACCAGCCAGCTGGGAATCCCCCTTCCTTGCATTGCTCACCCAGAAATCCAACAGCAAAAAAAACGGTGAGTTTTCATCTCCTGTCGTGTCTGACCAGCACCTGGGACTCAGGAGGTAGGACCAGCCTTGTAGAAGCACCCTGTGCTCCTCGCTGCTCCCAAGGCCAAGGGGAAGAGGGATGCCAGCACCCAGGGATCACGGCTGCTGCGCAAGCGGTGCGGTGCCGGATCACCGCCAGAGACTCCCGGGACCTGTCAGGTGAGTGTCAGGGCTGGAGCAGGGCACTTTCCCCATCACCAGCATGAAAGGTTCAATTAGCTGGCTCCGGCAGGAGGTGTGTAATTTTAGATTCAGGATATCATCAGTCAATAGTTAATGAGTGAACTGATGAGAGCGCGAGATGCTTTAAGTGGACGAGCTTGAAGAGGAGGTGAGTGCCTGCAATCAGGGGCGGATTACTGCCATTCAGAGCACGCTGCCAGCTGGGTTTGCCTTCTGAAATACTTGCCTGGTTCCCCTCACCATGGAGACTGGTCGTGCAGAGCATGTGGAGGGGATTTGTTTGGTTTCTTGAGGGCTGATCTCTACTCTGAACTGGATCACCCTTTAGAAGTGACATTTCAGGACAGTTGCTGCGGGGAAGGGGAGCAACCTGCATCTCCTGGGCATGGCCCCCAAAGAGTGCTTTACCCACATCATGGCAAGGGGCTCAGATGGTGTCAACTGCTAAAGAAAACAGTCTCACTGACTTTTTGGAAACAGCTTTAGACTTACTTGTGTCATTTCAGTTGGACAGCAAGACTCTGTGAGTGATATCTACTCCTGGATATCACTGCAGGAGAGATATCTACCACACAGAGAGGTCCAGTATGAGAAGTGTCCACGTCCCCACAGCACGAAGGACTGTGCAGGGGTAAGAGATGAATTTGGCTGATTAATTCAGCTCAGGCTTTCTGCTGAGATGCACAAGTATGACAACAAGTAACAACCAGTCTCTGTTAAAGCCAAATAAATGCCTGGGGTGGGAAACCATTTCAACCCATGCAGCTGAGGCCTCAGTTGAATGATACCTGGTTGCTGTTCACCTGTGTGGGACACAGAGTCATACACCCACTTGGAAAACCACGTGTCTAGAAAAGATGTGCTTTGTCTGATACCATCAGAGAAGCCAAGTCAGTACCTGTCCAACCCAACCCATCACAGCACCCAGGGGGACGTGTAGAGCCTGTGCAAAGGGTACAGTGAAGTGGGGATCACAGCTCCACGAGCCCCAGGTTTGCTCACCTTGTACCACGAGCCTGCCCTGCGCGGTCCTTCGCACCCGAGTGCCGGGTTTGTTCGCGGCACACACGTAGATGCCAGAATGCTGCACGGTGAGGTCTGAGATCATGAGATTTCCTGTCCCCAGCACCTGGATCCCCTCCACGCCAATTGGGCGGCCGTCTGAAAGAAGGGAAAAAGGATAAGAGTCACATGCTGGACCTTTGTGTGAGGTTCTCCAGGGTACAGCCCTTGGTGAGGTCTGATCTAAGTACTGATGGAATGGTGCCATGCTCTGTCATTGGGATTTGCCAAGTAAAGCCAATGGGTGTTAGCTGATGCTCCTAGCAGAACTGCCTTCTGGAGAAAACCAGGATCCTCAATGAGATGTTTGCCCAAAACCACACTTTGTGTTGCTTGGAAAACCAAGGTACCATCTCAGAAACTGTGAAAGCTTTCAACCACATGTTCAGGTTAGGATGAAGCACCCACAACACTTTTCAATAGAATGGTTCAACCAAGTTAAATCATATCAGCTTCTGCAAGCCATTGCCTGGGTTCTTACATTACACTGACCAAGGATCCAACCAGCTCAACATTCTGCTTACAACAGAGAGGCTTTAGGAAGGAGAAAACCAGCCAACCTACAACAGTACATCCCTGATGACTCTCCCAGCCACCAGCAATTTATGACTTGGGAATTTCCTGAGCCAGAAGTTATACCCTTTTACCTGCTAACCCTTGCCGGATTTTTGTGGCTTTGGAAACTATGGATTTTCAATTCCTTAGCCCTTGAACACATGGAATAGCCCAAGGCCAAGGAGCCAAACTCTGAGCTGGATGGTTAGATCTGCTCAGGTCTTTTGGTTTGGAAGGACAACTGGAAAGGTCTGCCTTCATCCTGAGTGCTGGGTCTGAGGCAAGCTGGCAGGACAGCAACGATGGCTCTAGAAAATCATGCTTGGGCTCTAGCACAAGGTCTTCAAAATCAACGGGCTTATCGTGAAATAGCTCAGTATCAGGGAAGTCACCTTTTTCCAACAAAGCCTGTTTCCACTGGAAAGCTCCCAGCCAGCTCTAATTACAATGTGTTTCATTAGTATCCGGCTGTTGCTTTTTATTGTTTCATTGGTTTGTGTTTTAAGACACTGTCTGACAAAGGCAGCTCTAAATCAGCCCTAGCATGTGTCAGGGTGTCTGGGCAGAGGGGCAAGGCAGCGGAGTAGTTTTACTGGAGGAGCAGTTAAAGGGAGCACACTTCCATCAGATGGGAAATGGGAATCCAGTTCCTCTCTTGCCTTTGCTCATGAAGGAGTTTAAAGAACCTACAAAAATAGGAGAAGCAAGAAACCAGCCCTGGTGATCTCCCCACCTAACCATCCGATAAGCCCTCCATAGATGTGTGCTCTGTAATAGCAGAAGAGCCTGAGCTTTGAGCTTCAAAGTTGTGGTTAGTAAAAGGAAAAATTCATCTGAAAAATGCCTCCTGGGAGTTCCCTTGGTCTGTGCTGTAACCTTGCCAAGGAAATGGAAGAAGCCAAATGAAATCAGAACTGTTCTGTAGGAAGCAATGGGTCATGAGGAGAGACCTGAGATGCTCTAGCTGGTTTCCTCTCCTGTGGGGCCACCTCCTGAGTGATGCTAGATAATGTCTGTTCAACCCGCTTCAAAATTGATCATCATCCAGTGGGCAGAACAGTTTCCAGGGATGTTGAGTGCTGAAGGACCTCAGACTCAGCCTGGTTACCAATATTTGTGGCCCACAACCACTTCAGTGGCTGCATCTGGTATAATCCAGCACTGGGAAAAACCTTTGTGGGAGACACAAATTGTCACAGGGCTGCTGCAGCCATCCCGAGATGCCTCATTATCCCCAAGGATTTCCTTCATAGCCTCTGCTGTCCACTAACATGACCCCTGACCATGACCTGGCTCACGCCTGACCTCAGGCAGGCTTGGTTCTTCAACACAGACAGGCATGCAGAGCTAGTTAAAAGTTATCTTGCAATCCCAGGCTTTAGATGTCATATCGTGCTTTGCATAATGAAGAATATTATGAGGATTTGAGCCATTCATAACCAACAGGTTCTGGAATAGATCAGGAAAACATGAAGTTAAAGCAGCACTCAAGAAGTGGGACAAATTAACCATCAACCCAGAAACACCACTTCGTAACCTGCTGCCCAGCAAGCCCTTGGATCCCTGCAGAAAGGCACATGATGGGATGGAGAGCAAGTGTCTCAGGCAGCATTAGTGAGAGAGAGACACATTCACCAGCTTGCAAACCTGGGACATGGAAGTGAGGGATCCCATTTCAGATTAACGGTGAGGAAACACCAGCAAAACATGGACCGAGAGCTACAAGCCACTTCACAAACGTTTCTCCTGCCACGCTCTGTATATATTGTTTTTCAGGAAATTTTTAAACTTAAAAGTTTCCTTGCTTCATTAGGCAGGCAATGCCAGATTACTTCATTATTTGCATTGCAAAGAAAAATGCTCGAGTCTTTTAGAGAGAGAGAAAAACAATGTCATTAAATGATTAAATGATCACATAGCTGGCCAAGCCACTGCAGCAGTAAATGGCTCAGTCGTAAAAAGGACAGTAAAACATGACCTGTCCCACATTTAATGAGCAATAAGAAAGAACCATTCCTTTCAAACATCATTCGAACTGCAGTGCAAAGAGGTCTGAAATAAATTCAAATTGAACTGGATTTCATCTTTTAAATTAGACCTTTTAGAAGGTCCATATTTACAATAGGTGTAAAAATCAAATCTCTCTCTTGAGGGAGGGCTGGGACCAGTGAAAAATGTGAAGTGGCCATACCTGGATGCTTCATCTCATCATTGCCTTAAGAAATACCACAGAAATGTGACTTGAATGTCAGTGGTTTTACTGTATTATTTATAACGTGCTACATAATTTAAGCAGGCAAAGATCCAGCCTGCAGCAGGATCCAAATACCAGCATCGATAGGTCCTCAGTTGCCTCTCTAGCTCCAACTATTTATTAGAGGTGTGGTGGTCTGAAGAAACATCTCCTGTCAACCAAGCACCTGAAGAACTCAGGTCCTCCGAGCTCAGAAACCTCGAGGGATCTGCCATTTGATTCAGAGAGCGTGGCCACCTCTCACAGCCAGCAAAGAGCACTCTGCCAGATCATCTCATATGCCTCATAATCAACTCCTCCCTTCCAAAAAGCGCTGAAAAGGGTTTGTAGAGAAATATCTCTGCTTTCCCAGCCTGCTCCACCCCCCTTATTCTACTGTGCCTCACTCAACCTGAGCCATCCTGTGATCGGTTAGGAGCTCTTCAGCTAATATCAAGCCCAACTCAGTAACACTGACAACACACACAAATAACAGAGTATTTACAGAGAAATCCCTCGCATGCAGACAGCTCAGCACTTCACAGAAGTGCTATGCAGAGGGACTGAGATCTCACACCTGCTTTGCGAAGGTTGCTATCTGTTTTAACCCTGTTCCACTTATACAGAGACCTGAAGAGTGGCTTGGATCAAGAGATCCAGACCCTGAAAACCCACCCTGGTATTGCCTGTCATCACCAAGTCATCTCTCCATGGAGGAGATCTGAAAGACTGCCAAAGCTAACATTGTTGCTCAGTTCCCAAAGCTCTCAAGACCCACGCGAGCTTGAACATGCTGCTCATTTAACGTCACCTTCTACTTCTTCTTATGAAGTCAAAAGCAGAAAATTCGAGGGCTGAAAAGAAGCCATTCTGGGTGGAAATGCTGACAGATTCTCTCTGTCCATCCTCAGCTGATGAAGGCAGAAGGGGGAGGTTCAAGTGGTTATGAAGAGCAGTCAGGTAACCAATCAATAAAGGAAACCATTCTCCAGATGGGAGATGCTCCCAAAAGATGCCCCAGCTATGGACAAGTAGAGGCTTCCAGGTTCCCCATTGGTGTGAAGTCTGGATGAATGATGTCTGTGGTTTGGGAGCTGCACTATTTATTTTTCCAAGGTGTTATGTGATGTGTTCTGGAGTCTGTTCTCCGCCTGCTCACCAAGTGATTGGCACACCGGCACCAATTACAGAGACCCGTTAAAACGTGCCAGGCGATATGAATATGCAACAACACGGACGCTTTTCTTTTATAAGTAGCAAGTAGAAAGAAAGTAACAACTTTCTAATGTTGATCATTTAGGTCTTTTGTGAATTCTTTGTATTGTGCCACAGTAGCCTTCCACTTTTTAGACACATGGGTCTCCTGCTCCGGCGGACACCGGGCACCGTGGATTAGCATATTTAGAGTACACTGCAACAGTTGACTATTCAGTATGTGAAGTGGTGAAATTTACTCTATTATTTCTAAACACTTACGGGAATGGTGCTCCTGTCAACCAGTCAGCCATCTATTGCAAGCTTCTGTGTCCAATAAGTTACCAATTAATTGGCTCCTACAATTGTTGTATAGTTTACTTCTTGAATAGCTCCCTCTTTAGTAATTTCCTTCCCATTGTGCGACCCTTTCTGACAACTTCTGTATAACGCTATCAGATAATCACTGTCTTTTCTCCTTCGCCTCACTTTTTTATATCTCTCTAAATAGTTTATTATTCTGCCTTGGTACCTTTTATGGAGGCCAGCTCAGTGGCCTGTCAGTTAAAGGGTAAGGATACATTAAAATCGTCGTTCACTCAAAAGGCTTTGCTGTAAGTGCCCAGGATATTCATTTGTGCACACATACAGGTCCGAGCCTGAAGTGTGTAGCTCTGAAAGGAAAAGCCCTATCTTCCCTGAACAAACCCTTAATGATTTTACATTTCTCTCAGAGCCTGCTCTCTAATAAATGTTGACATTTCATGCACGGCGAGACACAGGAATTCTGTTTGTGGTCAGAGGCTACAACGTATTCCCAAGGAAATTAAATTCAAAATTGATTGCGTGACACTCAAAAACCAGCTCAGAATTCAAGTGATTTCCTTCAAGCAAAATATAGCTGCTTTTCCCACTGAAAACCAGGCAGGTTTTAGCAAAGCCAAAGCAAGAAGTGCAAATGTTGTTTATGGCTTGCTCTCCCCTGCACCAGAAAGCTGTAAAAGCAAAATTGTTCTTTCGCTCCTTTCTGATAGAATAAATGTCACAACATCAAAACTGTGAGCAAAGGGGTTCAGAGAGACACCCCAAAACGGCAGCATGCCCTGGGCAAAGACCTGGCAGCATGGCAGTGCCATGACTCTTCTTTATTTTGACCAAGCAAGAAAGATGTTCTCATATAATTGACTTCTTTTGTTTAAATTAAGTCAGGTCTACTGCTAAGCCAGCTCTATCTCTCTAAGACTTTGTGGCTGTGGGGTTTTTTATTTCTGGAAGTGGATTAAAAGTGGGGTTTTTTTCTAAGTAAATTAACTAGCTATTTAAGCTAAACCAGCTCTGCAGGAGGAACTTCAGGAAGGAGACCCTCACATAAGAAGCCACATATACAGATGACAGATGTTTGGAGGATATCCTCGTCCAGTATAAACCCTCTCCCTCCTCCTGATCATAGAGACACGGAGACATAAAAGTGTTTCTGAAATGGCTACAAAGAGATGACAAACCCACCAACTCATCAGCGAGCCTGGATGCCACATCAACTGTGAGGGTGGTGAGACACTGGAACAGGTTGCCCAAGGAAGTTGTGGATGCCCCCTCCCTGGAAGTGTTGAAGGCCAGGTTGGATGAAGCTTTGAGCAACCTGGTCTAGTGGAAGGGGGCCCTGCTGGTGGCAGG
>NW_010332304.1:20944-31175 GCF_000700745.2 Antrostomus carolinensis
CTGCTGAAGGGAATGGAAAATAACGGGATCTCTTTCCCATTCAGTAGCTCTAATTCTGCTGTTGTGCGGCAAAGCAGCGTGGAGAAGGCATTTATTTTTGGTGGAAGGCAACGCTGAGCTCAGACCATCCAGACAAATATCACATGAAGCTATTACATCTTCATTATTGCACTGCTCTATAGAGACAAGTGTTTTGAAGAAGGTAATAAGCACTTACAATTAAAGCAATTATAAAGTAGTTTATTATAGTTGAGCGCTAACATAGAGCCGCCTTGTGTCCAACAGAACCAAAACAGTGCTACAGCGTGTCTGGGGAATTTTTAAAACAGCATCAATCTGATGGTTATGGCTCTGGAGGTAAAAAAAAAAAAGCAGTTAGTGGCAGACACCAGTTGATTTTACAAGCCACCAGAGGATTCAAGCAGGAGGGCAAAGATGGAGAAGCTGTGCGATTGATGTGTCCTCATCCTGGGGCAGACAGCTCTGGAGTGGGAAGTCACCTTTGCATGAGCTGGACCATGAGAGCCATGGGGATGAAGTCCCACACGCAGCATGGCAGCAGGAGACTGGATTATCCTTGTTTGTGTATCACAAGCCACCTTGGGGGACTCAGGAACATTATCATCCCAAAATGATGTGACCACACAGACCACAAGAGCTTGAGAATCACAGAATCATAGAACAGAATCATAGAATGGTTTGGGTTGGAAGGGACCTTAAAGATCATCCAGTTCCAACCCCCCTGCCATCAGCAGGGACACCTTCCACTAGACCAGGTTGCTCAAAGCCTCGTCCAGCCTGACCTTCAACACTTCCAGGGAGGAGTAGCCACAGCTTCTCTGGGCAACCTGGGCCAGTGTCTGACCACCCTCACAGTGAAGAATTTCTTCCTAATATCTAATCTAAACCTTCCCTCTTTCAGTTTAAACCCATTTCCCCTTGTTTTGTCATTAACTGCTATATACTGGAAATACTAACTGAAGCCAACCCCCATGGTGAGCACAGGTGGAGTTACAAACTCCAAAAGATAAACCAAAAGCCATCAGCTCTTTGCTCAGCACAGATTTCTGGAGGGCAATGGAAGTGTTGCTCTGAGCAAAATAGTTTCTGAGCTACTATCACAAAGTTAGAGCCTTAAATAACCCTTGCTTTCAGACCAGGAGAAACATGGCACTTTGCTCTTCCTCGCTTGTATGATGCCATCAGACACTGCCTCTAGTTTCCATGCTGATTTAAAAATATATTATGGACCCCAGCAGCAAGCATTTGTTTTTTCAGAGCTTCAGACACACTACTTTAAACCTTTCTTCCCCTCAAAAATTTATTTTAAAACTCCCTGAAAAGGCAGCAAGTTTCTTTCAAGTCTGTTTCACATGAAAGACGTGTTTGTATATGATTTTGCTTCTTTAGGCCAACAGTGGTGATGTTTTTGATACAGCTGAAGAAGATGCTGTCACTCAAGGAAAGATAAAATTATCACCTTTCACGAAACATCTCCAGGTTTAACCAACCCACTCCTCTAACAGGTAAAAACAGGATCTTGGCAGAGAGAAAAACAAAGTGTAGACACGAGGATAAAAAGCACTTCAAGTCTACAATTAACTTCAGTGGGAAGGGAAATATTGCATAAAATAATTGGTGGCACCTACTTATTTCCCAGGTGAGGGCAATGGAGAGGAGGAGGAGGAAATCATAGAATCCCAGACTGGTTTGGGTTGGAAGGGACCTTAAAGCTCATCCAGTTCCAACCCCCCTGCCAGCGGCAGGGACACCTTCCACTAGACCAGGTTGCTCAAAGCCTCATCCAACCTGGCCTTCAACACTTCCAGGGAAGGGGCATCTACAACTTCCTTGGGCAACCTGTTCCCGTGTCTGACCACCCTCACAGTGAAGAACTTCTTCCTAATATCTAATCTAAACCTCCCCTCTTTCAGTTTAAACCCATTTCCCCTTGTTCTGTCATTAACTGCTCTTACAAAAACCCCTCAGGGCTTACCTAGGCGGCTCCAGGAGACGATGGGTCGGGGATTGCCCGTTGCGATGCACTCCAGCACAGCGGTCTGGTGCACGGTCAGCGTGAGGTTCTCTGGACCAACGAGAATCATGGGGTCCTTGTAAACGGTGGAGTGGGAACCTGAAAGGACAGCATCATGGTTAAAAGCCATCTGATTCTGTATTGTTTAATGGAAACACTGAGGGCTTCAGGCATCCTCTAAGTACAAATGCAATGGTTGGTATAATCCTCAATAAATTTGAGATGCACATGAAACAAAAGGAGCACAATGTTTGCATGACAGTCATGTTGTCTGAAGGTGTTTTAGGTGTGCACTGATATTTCCTGGGGAAAATCCTTCAGCCAACCCAGCCAGCCACAAGCAGCCCTGTTAACACCCGGATAGGGGCAGCACAAAGAAGGAACCTCGCTGTGAACCGCAGTGAGCAGATGTGCAGGAAAAATATGGGATACAGGGAGGACACCAGCTGCAGGACAGCTCGTGCAGACAGGAATGCAAATAAATGAAGGAGCTGCTTGATCTTTCAGCATCTCAAGCCATAAAGTAATCCATGCAGTCCACAACACTTAAATCTGCCTCTCTGCAAGCATCGGCTCTTGCTGCTGTGTCATTTGCTCCAGAAGCCCTGTCCTGGGACACGGAGAACGATGGAGGTGCCAGATTCTGACTCCTGCTGAGGATCTTTTTGAGAGGAAACTCAAAGAAACTCCTCTGATGACTGCAGCCCACAGGGTGGTCGTTTCCCTGCCTTTGACAGCACCCTGTCCTGGTCCACTCTGGTGTAACTGGGTGCAGGGAGAAGATGCATCCCATTGCTCTGATATAATCATGATACAATCATTGCTTCCGATGCAATCCCTAATTGTTTATTTGCACTGCAGTAGCACCAAGTGGCAGCAACCAGGAATGAAACCCCATCATACAGGATGATGCACAGACCCATAATAAAATAAAGCCCTGGCACAAGGACTCTGGAAACCAGACAGGCACAGAACAAGCAAAAAAAACCACGTTTCACCACACAGGAGGAGACCACGGGATAAAAACACTATCCTGTGTCCATAAAAAGTGCCTTATCCCTGGGCCAGAGGTCCCTTCAATCTTCACTCCCATTTATTGGGAGCAGAAGAGGAGGAAAAAAAAGGAGCTATTCTCAGTTCTCCATCAGTAAACAGGAACACTGATAATCTCTGCATTAGTCTTCTCCCCATTTCCAACAAGAGCTGGGTTATACACCAGAAACACTGAGGTCAAGTAGCGTTTAAGGAATTTCAACAATCTGACAGCTGCTGCTGGCAAAAAAGCTCTGTACACCTGCAGAGAGAAATACTTGGGCTGGTTGTGTCCCCCCGAGCAGGAGAGGGGCACAGGGAGGGCTGGGGAGCTGAGCTTTGCTGTGGGGACCATCCCACACTGACTCCTGTACATGGACTTTCTGATGGCCGAAAAGCTTCTTAAAGAGAAGTGATCCACCAAAAACTATCCACAAGGGCTTTTCTCCAAGAAAAAAACACCTTTTTTCCTGCACTTTTTAGCATTCCCCTTTCACAGCAGCTCAGGGGCTGAAGGGGGGGTGTTAGCAGGGGGATTTTGCAGCGGTCCAAGGGCAAGCACAGATCAGAGCAGCTCGTTTGTTAATCGTTCCTACAAGGGCTAAACAAAGAGCAATAAAGCAACCCCGAGGTTGTGTCTAAAATGTGCAAAATCCAAGAAAAATCACCGTGTCAGTGTGACTTAAGAGCTGACTTTCTCACTAAATGCATTTCACTGCAAGCCATAAAATGCAGATTTTTTTGATGAGAAGCAGAATGCACAATAAATTCCTATGACCGGCTGGTTAACCCCGAGAGATCCGAAAAACAATACCTTCCCCTTCAGTACCTTGGAGTGCCTTTAAAACTCTGGTAGATTTATTGTTCTAAATCATAATATTAAATGTTCACGCTTAGAATAATACAGTATTCTCATCAGATTATAGAGTGATTTCAATATTTCAAAACACAGAGAAACGAAATGCATTGTCCAAGGTCACTCAAGAATATCAGTAAACGGGAGTTAAAACCAAAGTAAAATTTATAAAACACACTATTTTGGCAATAAAATTTTTTTAAAAAATCACAGTCCTAAATAAGCATTCAGGTTTTCAGGTGTGGATTCAGCTCCCTGAGTTTGGCCAAATGTTGCCCAGCTCTTGGGAGCAGCATTTCCACCGCTGCTCATTTTTGCTTGCAAAGGACATGTAACGGTCCTGTAGCTTTGCTGCTGAGCCCAACACCAACGGCAATGCCAGCTCCAGGGCCAGAAGGGATGGTGACCCACCAGGGACACAGCAAAAGGGTTGACCATGTCTGACCAGAAAAGCTCTTTGATGCAGGGTCAGGAAGAAAGGAGTGACCAAACGAGGGCCTCGTGGCAGGCAGTGCTGCTGGAGCACAACAGGGTTCAGGAGAATGCGGGGAGCATTTATTTTGAAAGGGGAAAAAGGTTCTAATAATGCACGTGGTCCCCAGGGACTCTGTCAGCAGCAATTGCGGTGAGGATGGGGATCCTGGCACCACCAGGAGTGACAAGTACTCTAGCAGGGATGGGAACGTCACCGGCACAGGCTGTTAGATCCTGATCAAAAGGACAGCAGCAGAGAGAGCCGCAGCTCGCGCTGAAAAGGTGTCAGTGCAGAGAGGCAGGCAGCCCCTCGGGAGCATCTCCGCTAAGCAGGCACTTGAAAATAATCAATCAGTAGGACTGGGAAGACATATTCGTACTGCTCGCTGCTGGCAGCCCCACCACCACTGCTGGGGAGAGGAAGGAAAGGGCTGTGAGCAGGCTCCTTCATCCCCAGCAGGCAGTCACCCTCCTCTTCCTCTCCAGCCAGGCTGTGGCAGTGCCCACTCCCAGAGCCCATCTCCATCCTCTCCCTCCTCCCTCCCCAGCTAGGGCTCAGTTTGGAAACCCCAGTGAGGAGGATGAGCATCCTATTTCTAAGAGAGCACAAAGGTGTCGTTCACTCCTGGCTGCTTGGTTGGGCTGGGTTGTATGATTTGACTTAAAAGTTCCCACTTCCTTCATGGTAGGAGCAGCTACTGAAACATCAAGGGAGACTTCTGAAACTAAAAGTGTTTTAAATTAAAATTAAGACTGACAAATGAAGAAAGCCTAACTAGAAGGTCACAATCTACCAGCAGGTTTAGAAAATGGCTGATGAGTTATTCCTTGAAGGGGCTCCAAGAGATCAGCTTGAGTCCTACATGGAGAGCTGATGGAGGATGGGCAACGGGCAGGTCAGTGGAGGGCAGCACAGCTATGGAAATGTGGTAGCAGCATATTTGCACCTTCATCCTTCCTTCGCCGTGCCCAAGGTCATCACTTCCACATGCCATTCTGTGTGCTCTCACAAACAGGCCAAACTTGTGCACATGCAAAGCGTGGATGCGGGTTGCTTTGGTTTGTCCTTACAGCTTCATCACATCCTACCTCCGGCAGCATGAAACCAAACAGCAGGGATGTGATTTTGGCTGGGTTTTTTTGGAGAGGAGACCATAACGCACCATCATTTCTTCAGCTGGAGCTTTCAGAGGTGAAAAACCTGTTTCATCCACTGACTTCAAATGTGGATGGAGAACCAAGTCAAAATTCAGCCTTGGGATGCTCAGGGCTTCTCTTTCTCATCTTCCAAAGAAAGGTTAGCCCGCTTCGGTCGCAATGCAATGCTAACAGCCTAGAGAACATAATTCCCCCATTAGATAAATAATTGATCACCCTGTGTGCTGCAACTGCTTCCCAAGTGGGCAGGTCTCATAAGGAAATGATGAATCTTCCACATTTCCAAAAGAATTTATTTAATATAAAGCTGCTGTAACTCATTTTCTCATCGTCCTCCCTCTACTCAGAAACTGGTGCTAATTTACAGGCAAAGAGGCAGATTTATCTGCTATCAAAGGGACTGATCGGGCAGGAACTAGTAACAATCCAGAACAAGGAAGGTGCTATGGCTGGGCAGAGGGATGTTTCTCAGCGCTGTTAGCCTGAAGCTCTCTTAGTTTAACTGCCCTGGTCCAGATCAGCAGAAGAAAGAAGACAGGAAGACAGTCAGGACAGCATTTACTGGTACTAACCTGACACGGTGAGTCTGGCCTCCCGGCTGAACTTCACATTAGCAATATTGGTAGCAACACAGTGAAAAATCCCACTGTCTTCTGCCCTCAGCCCCGTAATCTGGAGGACCCCTTTGGGAAGCAGCGTGTACCTGTGGGAAGAGAAAAGCAGAAACAAAAACGTGGAAGGTAGGAGGTGAGGTGAAGGCAGGCTCCATACCTGTGGAGGTGGGGCTGGCTGGCTCCCAGCATCCTGGTGCAGAGGTGCCAATATCACCTGAGTGATGCAGCCCCCGGCAGGTTGAGCCCACGCTTATCACAGAATCCTAGAATCATTTTGGCTGGAAAAGACCTTTAGGATCACTGAGTCCAACCACAAACCTAACACTGCCCACTGAACCATGTCCCTAAGCACCTCATCTCCACGTCTTTTAAGTCCCCCCAGGGATGGTGACTCCACCACTGCCCTGGGCAGCCTGTTCCAATGCTTGACAGGAACAGCGAAGAAATTTTTCCTAATATCCAATCTCAACCTCCCCTGGTGCACTGCATCAGTTCTTTATTGATTTGAATATTTGAGTCTCTGGTCTTCTTTTACAGGGGGTATGTTCCCTTTTTTTATCTTCTGATGCATCCTTGAGAAAGGATGACTTTTGCTGGAAGGCTACAAAGTAGATGCTTCCTATTTAACCTGTGGAATAACTCTGGCAGTGCATTTGTGTGTGAACACAGCTGGCGTGGGAGTTACCAGTCATCAGCTGAAGCACAGTGACCACGGACAAGCATCGGGGAAATGTGTGCTCCACACTCCCAGGTCTCAAATCCACATGACCTTAAAATGTCAAATGCGTGGAAAGGCATGTTTAAAATAGACAGCAAGTAGACATACATAAATAGAAATAAATATTTGATATATTTAAAACATAGGTACCTTTAAATCATGCATGCATACACACATATATGTACATATACATTACAGGTTGCTTGGCAACCATGTGTTTAAATTGGCTGGTAGTAAGTCATTACACTGTGATGAGTTAATAATCCATTTCCTTCTGGAAGATGAAGAATATCTTTTTCCATATCAGCATATGGTTAAGTGCTTATAACCTGCTCCCTGCGCTGGGTTCCAAATGCGCGGCTCGGTGTCGGTGGCAGCGTGACAGCAATCAGTTTTACCCGTCCCCAAGTTGATTGCAATCTCTCTGGGATTTTAAAATGCCCATTGTTTTGGATGAATTATACCACAAGAAGCCTTCATTTTTTTGTTAACAATCTGCCCACAGCATTAGAAGATTCAATTCCAAAGCTATTATTCTGCCTTCAAAGCCTCCAAGTGCAAGACTCGGCATACAAATTTATATACACTTCATAGGCAGAAATGCACCGAGCGTGATTAATGCAGAAATCCAATTCAGTTAGAGAAGCAACCCTCATCACCCCGGTCCGTTGATGTCAGAGATTAATCTACTGAGCTGACAATAAAAAACCTTCCCTAGTAACTTCACTCCTACAAAAAGCCAAATCTGTTCAAAATCAAGACATTGAACACAGGGAAACTGCTCCCAGCCCATGGCCTTCAGGGCTTGGCCAAGCTCCTCGCCCCAGAAAAGAAGCAGCGGGGATGAGCACATCTTGGGGCTCTCTGGGTTGGAGAAAAGTCTTGGCTCCTCATTCTTGGAGCTCCTCACCCTTGGGGCTCCTCAGCATCAGGGCTCATCAGCCTTGCAGAAAAGGAGTCCTGGTCACACTTAAATCCCTGCCACTTCTCTGATCATCTCCACACCCTTGATCCTGGGCTCAAGTAGAAAGGGGCAAGAATGCATGAAGGACTTCAAGGGAACTTTGCCTGTTCTGCAACACCTCATCAGGATGTACCCAAGGTGTCAGGCCCAGTTCTGCACCACTTACTTCTTCTGATAGCACCTCAGATCACTCGCCCTGCCCTGCCACATCCAGTTTAGCACTTGTGCGGTGAGTAGGGAGCCTTCAGAGGAGATCAAGTTTAACAAATCAACCCTGTGCTGGGCTAAAAAAAAAAAAGCTCAGCTGAAAAAACGTAAGGAAAAACAAAACCTGACAGTTGCAGTTTTCCATGGCAGGGTTGGGCCTCTTGGGTCCTTCTACTGTAAGTTCACTGCAATGCTGAAAAGGTCAGGCATTGTTCCAGCCCTCATGTTTTCTCCTGCCTCTAAAGCACCCAACCACATTCTGCTGCAGAACTGACATTTTTAAGAATAGAGGCTTTTAGGAAAAATATTTACAGCTTCCTGGCTTTGCCTATTCCCAACACACGGACGTCAATTCACGACCCGAGGTGTGCTGCGACCGATTGTCTCCCACCATCGCTTGTGTGGCTCCTGAGCTGCAGCTGGGACCACTGGAGGCTGCTGGCACGGAGCAGGCGTTTCCTGCCACCTGTCCTCCGCTGCTCAGAGGATCAAACCGTGATGAGGGACGTTTCCGACCCAAAGGGAGTAGCCTGTCAATCACAGGAAGCGAGGACGTGCCGTCCCAGGTCTAGGCTGGGGATGGATGGTGGGCAGCTGGGGTTTCTCTTCAGGAGGGTTGCATGGGAAACAGCAGCCCAAGGTGCTGCAGGATGCTCTCTGCAGAGCTTCCCTGCTGCCACACACAAGGGAGTTATAGAATCACAGACTGGTTTGGGTTGGAAGGGACCTTAAAGCTCATCCAGTTCCAACCCCCCTGCCATCAGCAGGGACACCTTCCACTAGACCAGGTTGCTCAACACCTCATCCAGCCTGGCCTTAAACACTTCCAGGGAGGAGCAGCCACAGCTTCTCTGGGCAACCTGTTCCAGTGTTGTCCAAGGAAGTTGTGGATGCCCCCTCCCTGGAGGTGTTCACCTCAGAAGGAAAGTCTAGTGGCCACGGTATAATTCAGCACTTGCAGGTGGTTCAGGACCCACATGGAAGACTCTAAGTCATGGATGTGGCTCAGGAGGAGTTACACAAAATGGAGCCACAGAGGGATGATGGATACTAAAGCTAGCCCAGCTCTGCTAGGACTGCTGGGTGGGCTCTTCATGCTGGAAAGTAAACTCAAAGGAAGGCTGATCAGGCGAATGCAAGCCTTGCCCCCTCCAAAATCAGCTCACGGGGTTTATCTAGTTGTCTTGAGAGATGCAGTATTTCTGCACAGTATTTGGCCAGAAGGAGCCTAGACAACCCACAACCTTAACCTTGGAAAGACCCTTCCATGGCAGAAACGCTGGCCAAGACCTGATCAGCTGTGTCCTAGCAGAACTGTGAGAGCAAGAGCAAGCCTGGCTACCTTTTTCCACCTTGAGAAAGGACAGCAGTACGTGGTTTGGACATGTCCTACCTTTCGTTGTCCGTGTTGACCGGCATGCGGTTCTTTTGCCAGAGGATGACTGGCTCAGGTAAGCCATGGATCTGGCACTGGAATCTGGCTACGCCACCTTCCTCCACCACTGCGTTCTGAGGGTGGATGTGGAAGTCGGACATCGCTGGAAGACACAAAGGAAGACAAAAATATTGAAATGTGAAAAGACATCGACTGTCAACAACTTCACGTGACCTAGAAACGTGAAGTTGAATTGACCTCAATTTCCCAGAGATGGCAAATGGGACTGTAATGCAAGAACAGAAGGCTGGTTTGCAGCCTAACCTCCTGCATGGAGAAACAAGACTGGTAGCAAGTTCTTGCTATATATCTGCCTCTGCACATTGAACTGATGGACTCAACCGTGACATGAGAGAGTGCTCCATGAACATCATGCTCCACAGCAAGGTCTATGGGGGCAGCGAGACGCACTGACACTGCACTGGCACTTATCAGAGGTCATTCTCAACAGCTTCAGCAGCCTTTGGATCCAAGCTCACATCAGAAAAGAGATGTCTAGCCTTTATCTTGCTGCCCATGTCTCATCTGCTCTCAATATCTACAGCTGGACTCTTAAAGGCATTTTGTTTAAATATCTTGACCAAAGAGCTCCCAGATACCCTAGTAAAACTTACAGTCCTTGATTTCCACCTCTGTTTGACCCATGCTCCAGCTCATTGCATACTCTGCCTTCCAGTACCGCAGAAGGAACGGTCACATCCTCACATTGTGGAGCAACAGGCTTCTGCTGATGGAAAG
>NW_010332304.1:31185-49672 GCF_000700745.2 Antrostomus carolinensis
TCAGCAGCTCAGCACACCCAGGCTTTTGGGGTTGGGACCACCCGAAGGTGAATGACAGACCTCAGCGTGCCCACTCAAGGTGAATACAGACCAGTCTGTTTCAGCACAGCCACAGCTGTAACCATTGTGTGGAAGGACTCTGCTATGCTGTTAGAGCTACATAAATAATACAATAATTATTACTTTTAATTAATTGGAAGGTGCTGCCTGTTGACTCTGCAATAAACATATTCAAAGCTAATAAACATCCCAGTGATTATTTAGCTCATGATTCATTTACAGTGCCACATCCACGGGAAGATCTCTCACATTCTGGAACAGGCTGCCCAGGGAGGGTGTGGAGTCTCCTTCTCTGGAGACATTCAAGACCCGCCTGGACGCCTGCCTGTGTGATCTCATTTAGGATCCTGCTTTGGCAGGGGGATTGGACTGGGTGATCTCTTGAGGGCCCTTCCAATCCCTGACATTCTGTGATTCTGTAATTCTCATACAAAATAAACTCCAAGACAGCCCCCTGCTCTGCCACCCCAGCCCGATAACACCCCTGTCCCCAGCGAGAAAAACCTCGTCCCTTTTTACATGCGTCAAGTGTAACGAATGTGCTTCTGCTGAGGAACAAGCTGCGCATGTGTCAGGGCAGCTTCATCATTCATCTGCAAACTCCAGTTGGGCTCAGGCAGATGGGAGATGGCCATTAGCAATCATACATTAAATATGTGCTGCATTAACCCGCGCTGCTCCCGCTGCCACTGCTCCCAACCCGCTCGCTGCAGGTGTGTTAAGCTGATGGAGTCACACAGAGCGAAGCCCCAGCCCCACACAGTTGTAGGGTTGGGAAGGTTTTGGAGCCATGAGGGTGGGATGAGCAGCCAGCCCCACATCGGGATGCAGAGATGGGAGCAGGATCAGGAGGTGACTGTGCAATGCTCCAGCTGGATGGGAACACACCAACAGAAGGCAAAAGATCATGAAAAAATATATTTCCCTTTCCCAAAATGAAAGCTAATGCAAAAAGCTTTATAAGGACTTTTTATAAGGGCAGTTAGTGAGAGAACAAGGGGTGATGGCTTTAAACTGGAAGAGGGGAGGTTTAGATGAGATATTAGGAAGAAATTCTTTGCTGTGAGGGTGGAGAGACACCGGCCCAGGTTGGCCAGAGAAGCTGTGGCTGCTCCTCCCTGGAAGTGTTGAAGGCCAGGCTGGATGAGGCTTTGAGCAACCTGGTCTAGTGGAAGGTGTCCCTGCTGCTGGCAGGGGGGTTGGAACTGGATGAGCTTTAAGGTCCCTTCCAACCCAAACCATTCTGGGATTCTGTGAAATACCCTCTTTGGTAAGAGATGGAGAGCAATGGTGGAATGACAGTTTACCCAATTCATACACATTTAGTCTTGAAATTAGACTGCTCGTGGCCCAGAGCTCTCAGCCATGTGGGAAGGAGCCCAAGGGCTGCTGGGGTGGTCTCTTCCACATCAGGCAATCCCTCTTCCAAGGTGGCAGCTTCAAAAAATGGAAGGTCCAAAGGTTCCCACAGCCGGAGAGCTCAATGGAGCCTGCAGATGGAGGTCCAGGCCAGGGCGAGCATCTTGCAACCAAAGCTTATGAACTGTCACCAAGAAATGAATCCAAGAATTCATGAGAATGACACAAAGCTTGTTAATAAAGAAGGAAAACAAAAAAAAAGGCAAAGAAAAAAAAGTAATCAGGCAGAGATTTAGATGCCTGCAGGAAAATTCCTTTCAAACGTACAGATGCTCAGGGCTGAGTTTTTTCGGTGGCTGACAGGTTGATATAAGAAGAAGGAGGTGTGAATGAGAACAGCCCCGGCACTGACTTCGCTCTGCTGGCTCCAGAATTCATTGCAGTCCCTTTATTTCAATAATATCACCTCTTCTAGGTAAAACTGCAGCAATAACCTCTACTCTTAAAGACACTAGTATTAATATTTATCATGAATAAAACATGGGAAGTTATAAATAATTCAGTTATGAGGATGTTAAGTAAAATATTACTCTTCAATGACCCTATAAATGTGGCTTTGAAGCACAGTTTTATGTTAAATGCCTAGGAAACACTGTGACCCTTGCCAAGACCAGCTGCTTTGCAGAAGATGCATTAAAAATTCATGCACCAAGCTACAAAATGCTATTTTAAACACAGCTTTATGAGTTTATTTACAGTTGCAGAGACAAAAGCTTTTGTAGCATCTCCTGTAAAACACACAGCAACAAAACTTGGAAGGCGAGTGATTCGCTGGGATGTTGTTTTCAGCCTGGAAATAAATCACTGGGTGTAAGGAGAGGAGAGGGATAGGAGCATCGCTTGGAGGGGCTGAATCTCTGCTGACCCACGTGAGATTGTTCTCTATGTCCCAACTGACTGTAACAAACTCCTACAGAGGAGTGCTTGCTCCTTGTCTTGCAGCAGCAAACACCAGGACCCCCGTTATCAGCTGAGCTTTCCTGTTTCAGCCACCACGGAGAAGAGCTGCACACCAGCTTGGGTGGGGTTGGCCAGCAGCCAAGGAGCTGCATCTCATTTCTATGCTAATGGCCACCATCATTTTAAAAATAAATACATGCAATCACAATATTCATCCCTGAGCTCCTAAGAGGGGAGGGACCCTCTAATCCATCTGCCTGTGGTCTCTGTCATCCAGCAATGCAGCATCTGCATGCCAATGGAGGGACCGGTGCTGCCACCAGCCCCTTTTTGCTGTCATCAGATGGGGTGAGTGTCAGCCTCTTCCCATTAAACTTCTCCCTGCCATCTCCATGTGTAGAATGGTGCTGTCCACACACACAGTGAGCGTAGGGTAGTCATCAAACCATAAAAGCAACCGAAATCATACTCATTGCTCCATACTGATGCTCCAAGCCACGGTGTCTCAGAGCTTCTGCTATCATCACTCCTGGATTTTGGCCACGATACACACAGATCAGCACAGGGCAGGGAAAGACAAAACAAACGGGGCTCACAGCAGGTGGAGAATGGTCCTAGCAGCCCTCCCACGCTGAAGGCACAGGTACACCTTCTCCCAAAGATGTTGACCAAGGCTAGATTCAGGTTGAGTTGTCTACAACCACACTAACGCATAAGGGAGAAGAATTACTCTTCATCTCTTCTTCCTCCATGTTGTACTATGGAGGACGTCAACTAGGATGAGGTTGGACTACCTCATCCAAGGTAGGTGAGGCTCTTCCCTAAGGAGGGTGAGGCTCTTCATAGAATCATAGAATGGTTTGGGTGGGAAGGGACCTTAAAGATCATCCAGTCCCAACCCCCCTGCCATCAGCAGGGACACCTTCCACTAGACCAGGTTGCTCAAAGCCTCATCCAGCCTGGCCTTGAACACTTCCAGGGAGGAGCAGCCACAACTTCCTTGGGCAACCTGTTCCAGTGTCTGACCACCCTCACAGTGAAGAACTTCTTCCTAATATCTAATCTAAACCTCCCCTCTTTCAGCTTAAACCCATTTCCCCTTGTTTTGTCATTAACTGTCTCTTCCCTAAACAGAACTCATGGTTGGGATCTCCCACCACCTAACCCTCTCCAGGATGTGGTTCCAAAAGGTACATCCTATAGACACGGTGCAGGTGAGCAGCAACCCTTATCCTCACCCATATTCACAGAGGATTTTGTTCTGACAAACAAATTTGCTGGATCTCCCCTAATCAAAGTGCAAACACTCTCTCCATCCTAACAGGCCCCGTGGAAAGGCCAACGGAATAAAAATGAAAATAGGTATCGAGTGAAATTTTCTTTACTCTGTGAAAAACTAAATTGAAACCATTAGTGGCCAATCCTTTTTTGCTCAGTACAGCATTAGTGCTAAGCTGGAGATTGACCTAGATTTGATATAGAAAAAGAAAACATTAACTTGGTATGTCAAAGCAAATCCCAGGCTTGTTAGAATCATTAAAACACAAACATTATTATCAACTGCAGGCACCAGGGGAGGAAGAAGACTTGAAAGGTTCAGGGCCAAGCCTGGTGTCAGGAGAATATTTGGGAAGTCCAGCTAGTTCTGCAATCACACTGCTCTTTGCTTTTAAATTACGTACAGGGAAGCAGATAGCCAGGTTGGATCTGACACAAGAGGATGCTGGGGAGGAGCTGAGCATCCTTACCATCACTGACACCAGGCACTCCACAAACGACAGTCCACAAGCAAAGACACTTTCTCCACGTTTCTGCCACCAACCTGTTAAACTCAGACCTCTTCCAACAGAGGCACATGGTTAAAATGCCTCAAAGTTGACACAGTATGAGGAACAAGGGTTTAATGGGGACACACCTGGGCTCCCCATTAAACAAGGGGAGGCAAGCTTCGTTAGCTCCATTACAACTGATGAAGGTGAAGCCTGGAAGGCAAATGGTTTGTCCAGTGCAAGAGAACAAGCCATGGCCAGAGCCAACCCCTTCCAAGAGTGACTCCATCCCAATGCTGGGGACAGCTGCTGATTTTCATACTGAATTTTCCAACTTATTAATAAAATTGAATTTCAGCAGAAGTCATGGTTGTTTTTAAAACACAATGACCACCATGGCAATTAAACCCAGACCTAAACCACTCTCCAATCAGGCTAACAGCTCCAGTAGAACCAGCCTCAAGTATCTGTGAGATTTATTAAGCATCCATCCTCCTTGACACCACGACTTCCTAAAGGTTTTCCCTGCAAGCTCCCAGAGCAAGCAGAGGGATTACATCTTCTTCCATCCCCTCCTGGCTTAGGAGACCTTCACCATTAAGTTATCACCCACCAAGGAATATTTTCAAGGAAGCTTGCAGGTGAAGGCTTTGCAGACACAGGTCTCTTATTTGATCCTCTCTGCACTCTGGAAATGGAGGATTTCCCCACAAGAAAGAGCCAGCACAGAAGATGGGGGGCGTATGGAGACCACAAATCCCACCATCTCCTCTCTTCCCCCTGCTTTCAAACAGGAACGCTTTCCCAAGTCTTTAACAAAAAAGACACTGTACCTTCTTTCTCTAATTTTTTTTTTTAATAAAAAAAGATGTATTTTTATAAATATATATATATAAAAAAAGTCCACATCACACCAGCCGGGTGGCTACTCCAGCTGCAGAGCAGGCTCTGCGCCGGCGAGCCGGCCCTGCGTGTCTAATGGTGCTATTGTGCGAGGTGGTTGCTGAACTGCCATGAGCCCAATTTTGAATGCAAGTTGCTTTGTGCATAGTGAAGCGTGAACAACAGCGCCGCCCATTTATCTATTTAATTCTCCAGGAGTAGCAGGAGCGGGGGCCTTCGCTCACATCTAAAGAGAAGAAAAATCGCCTTTCTCTTGGCTTTGGAAAAGGAGGGAAATATTAAAGACCAGCCGTGACTCTCCCAGCACAGAGGAAAATCACCTCTGCCCTCTGGCCACTAATCATAGGGGTGAAAATCCCAAACCTCTATTGTCCGTGCTGGGTCTCAGACCTCAAAAGAAAACGGGGCTGCACGACCCAGGAGAGGCTGAAGCAAGGAAGACATTTGGGAGGAATGTAGCTCATCGAAGAGGAACCAAAACACATGGGAGATGAGAGAGGGAGGAAGCCTCATCTCACTCAGTGCTGTACGCTTTTTATTTGCAATATTTGCAAACAAATGCTTATTCCTCTTTTGCTTTGGCTGTTGTTTCCTCCTCCCAGAGCTGATATGACTGCTCAGAACAGGGATGGAGGACGGTCCAGGCTCTCCGCCCTCTGTGTTTTGCATCCTCGTGTCTCCGTTGTTATCACACTCAATCAAAGCCAACTGAAATAATTGAAACAAGGTTGAGAAGATGCCCCTTCAGATAGACTTCTATGGTTGAGGAACAAAGTCTCCACCTGGTCCATTTCTTCCCCCCCTGCCCTAAGCCCCTGGGATGGAGATGAAAGAGAGACAACCAAGCTAATGCCTCGCAGTGGGACACAGCAGCTGCCCACGGGAGGGAACATGCAACAGATATTTTACAAAAGGAAAGAGGAAAAAACAATCTACTGCTTCATGACTCAAGTCCACCAGGAGGCAAATTGCTGCTTGATCTGGGAGTAGTGCTTTGCAATTTTTTGTGTAACATGTAAAATGACTGCGAGCCAAATCCAGCTCAGGTCACCTCCTCACTGCACCGCAACGAGCAGCACCGCTGGATTCTACCGACCCGTGATTTACTGTTTGTTTTGGTGCTTTGAGAAGCAAGTGGGAAAAAACACAGAGCCCTACAGGGGCTCCTTCTGCGTATGGATGATAAATATCCTCCAAAGGTAATGAACACACCTCCACTGCACACAGACCAGGGGTCTGAGGGACCCCTATTCCTCTGCCCACCTTGCATGAGTGAAGGACCAGGGCTGGGAGGAGGTGGATGGGTTGTCCCTGCAAAGGTCCCTGCAGGGACTTCATTGTGGCACATGAAAAACCTTCCAACGTTCGTCCTGCAGCTCCCTTCCTCTTCCTGAGGCTCCTTTGAACATGCTCCCGATTACCAGCACACCCCAACCTCTCCTGAATAATCACACACGCCTCCAAGCTGGTCTCTCATTCCTAAAGAACATTTAGTAGATTTATGGTATTGATTACAGCTCACTTATTGGAAAAATAACTACAGCACCATCAGTTCTTAATGCAGGGGGACTCTCCCCATGAGTGGGAAAGATTTTCGATGGGATAAATGCAGTCTCTGCACCATGCATGGGAACAAACGGGGGCCACACACCCCAAGGGCTGTTTTAAACTGAAATTTCTTGCAATTTCTATACAGCTCACAAAGTGCTATCCCCCTGGAGAGAGACTGTGCCCACACTGTCTCGGTACCGCATGCCAGGGAGCACCCCCAACATCCAACACCTCACCACCCTCACTATCTTGACTTGGGAGGACAGAGAGCACCAGGGGAGCTGCCAATGCCAGAGGAAACTCCTGAAAGCCTCTGGCCTTTGCCAGGCTCTCCTTCTCCAGCAGCACTGCTCAGATCCAAGACCTCCTGCAACGTGGCTGCAGCCAGAAATCATCCCAGCCTGGAAATAAGGAGCAGCAAGTCCTGGTGCATCAACAGAAACGCCCTCTCTGAAGCCCAGCAAGGCTGTCTGAGCATCCTCAAACCTCTCCTAGAAACGTATTGGTCATTTGACAGAGACAGGCACAGAGGACACAAAGTGACACCCACAGTCACAACCCAAATCCAACATCATCGCTTGAGTACCAACGACACGCTCTACCCAGAGGCTACGCTGCTTTTTATAAATCACGTTGGAAGATGCATCTTGGGATGAAATTTCTCACTTCCCTCCGTGTTGGCAGCACACAGCAGCATCCCATCCCGTTACCTGCCACGCAGAGCAGCACGGCAGACAGCTCGAGGTGGTTATTCATCTTCCAGCATCCTCTTGTTTTGCAGGGGAATCAACGAATAAACAGCCCCTTTAGCGCTCTCTCATTAGTTTCAGGGAGAGAAGAAGTTTCTGGTGGAGAGGGAGGTATCTCTGGGAGAGACCTTTATCAGAGAGCTCTATTGCAGTAATTTTTCAAGACAAAATTGCTCTCCGGCTCGTGACAGCATTTACTGTATCCTGAGGCAACCATTTGTGAAACCAAACCTGTGGTCGTGCCGCCCTGCTGCTGGAGGGAAGGGGGAGTATTAAATATCATAAACAACTCTTAATTTGCTTGGCTGGACTGTATATGGGGCTAGTGACTCCACAGTGCAAGAGGAGGTTATCTGTCATCGTTACAGTGCTGTGGCACCAAGGGTGACGCTGGACGGGCAACGCCGGGTGCTGTCACACCTCCCCAGTGGCACTAGTCACCACGAAGGGCTCCTGCATTTCTGGGGGGGGGGTGAATTCTTAAGAAACCCCAGCATCACACATGGTTTCTCTAACTCAAAGCAGGGTTCCCCTCCAGCATCGCAAGAAGATGCTCCATCCTGTTGCATTCACAGCTCACACTGCTTCAGGCAATGGCTTCTTCATGACTTTGCCATCTCCCAGGCTTTCCTCTGAAGCATATGTTTGCTCTTAGCAAAACAGCATAAAATCATAACATAGAATGGTTTGGGTTGGAAGGGACCTTAAGGTTCATCCAGACCCATGAGCCATCAGCAGGGACACCTTCCACTAGACCAGGTTGCTCAAAGCCTCATCCAACCTGGCCTTCAACACTTCCAGGGAGGAGCAGCCACAGCTTCTCTGGCCAGCCTGGGACACTGTCTCTCCACCCTCACAGCAAAGAATTTCTTCCTAATATCTAATCTAAACCTCCCCTCTTCCAGTTTCAAGCCATCACTCCTTGTTCTATCACTCCCTGCCCTATGAATTATGCTCCTCAAGCGCACCTGCAGACCCCTGAAATGAGAAAATGAAGGGCAAGTTGTCCCATAAACCTCCAGGAGAGGCTGGCTCGGCGAGGGCAAAGCAAAGCGTGCAGCACGCTGCCAGCAGGCAGGTCTCTCCTGCCAGATTCCCATCCGGAGCTCCTCGTGTTTTTCCAACTCCAAGACACACACAATTAAGACAAATTACACAGTTATCATTTTGATTTGTTGCACAATAGCCATGTTTTCCATCCCTCTCCCAAATATTGATGGAGACGGTACAAGAGGAAGCTCCCACACAGCCATTTTTGGCCCTGGATCACTTTGTTTGCAGCCAACTGCTTCCAATATTGAGCACAGACGAGCAATCCTGCTTTTTATCCGCTCGGAGAGGCAACGATCCAACCGAGCACAAGGCATCACCCTGCCCCACCACAGCCCTTGCAACTCCTCTAGGTAGAAACATCCCAACTCAAACTTCCCAGACTGCAAACCCAGCAGCCATCCCTCTCTATCTGTGCTTGCAAACGAGCACACACACTTCGTTTTGGCATCTCCAGAGGCGCCGGTGGAATCCAGAAAGGTGAAGGAAAGGAAGCTTTTCATCACGACTGCCCACAGAAATGCCATCAGCCCCGCTTTCAAGCCAGGGAGCTGTCCTGATTTACAGGCTAATGAATTTTAAATGAGATGCATTTTTTTAATTATTTTTTGTTGTTGTTGTTGTTGTTGTCAGCCCCCATTTTTCTACCAGCAATCATTCCAATAATAGCTTTAAATTTTCAGCATCCGTTTTTACCAGCTCTCTTGTAATTAGTTTACTAATGTATTGCACTGCGCCTTTGTTATTTTCAGAGAATTACTTCATTCCCAGCTATCAGAGATAGCGCACTTCAGTCTATAAGGAGTTTGGCCTTTGTTCCCTCGTGGTTATTCACATGGGGGAAGATGGCTCAGTGAATGACAAGCTTTTCTATCACCACACATTCTCCATTTAATGTCTTTATACTGGCTCATTAATTACCACAGAAAACTCCTTTCCGAATGGAATCTGTGATTTATAGAAGACTTGGGCAAGGTGCCATTTTTATCGGGCTGACAGTGAGCAGCACCAGTGCTGGTAATTCACTCTTCATTTTCCCCTCTGCCACAGCGGGGTCAGCTCTGCCACAGCAGGAGTTTTACCCGGGCAAGGGAGCTCAGCAAGTGCTCAGATCACAGAATCCCAGAATTGCCTTGTTGGAAAAGCCCTTTAAGCTCATGGAGTCCAACCATAAACCCAACACTGACAAGTGCCCGACTAACCCATGTCCCTCAGCACTATGTCTACAAGACTCTTCAATCCCTCCAGGGATGGGGACTCCACCACTGCCCTGGGCAACCCCTTCCAATGCCTCAGAACCCTTTCAGCAAAGAAATTCTTCCTCACATCCCATCTCAACTGCCCTGGCCACAACTTGAGGCTATTTCCTCTTGTCCTAAAGTGTGTGTGGATGAGTGCCTGGAGGAGGTGGGACCGTCTCCAATATGATGGCCTACATCTTTTTATCAAATCTGGTGGTCTAGGTGTTGCAGTGCATACCACAAAGCATCTTTTAGCACTCAGCAAAAACCCAAGCACAGCGTGGGGACAGACTCAGGCTTTCACTGAGGAGCGGGCAGTCAGACACGATGGGCTCCTCGGTACCTAGACACTCCCCTTTGCAGTGCCCTGTTTGATGGCATGGCCTGGACAGCAGGTTTGAGTCTCAGCTGTATCCCTCAGACTCTACAACATCACAGACTCGCTTATCTCCCAGAAGCACAGGGTCTGGCCATGGGGAAGAGCTGTGCAAAGACACAAGGAAAAGGCTCCTCGTAGACCCAAGGCAGCTATGGTGCAGGAGAAAACTGGCTGCTCTGCCTTTCAGAGGGAGAAACCCAAACAACAGTCTCTCTGTCCAACAGAAATTAACTTTAAATCCTTCAGAACAATATGTCTTTCACCACGTTCATACTCTGTGCCGAGCATGATAAACTACCCTCTTCTTTATTAAGGAATGAAAGAGAGGTGGGAACAGTGCACATGTTGGCTAAAGAAGTTATTCAAATAGAAAAAACAATCATGAGAGGCTGGATTTCCATTGCTTGACACAGAGGAGTCACCATTGCAAGGAAATACTCAGCATCCCCTATGCACACGGGGAGGAGAGAGGAGATGCTAAATGTCCAGAGCACAAAGTCAGGCAACGAGTTAACACTGGGACAATGCTAACTAATATAGCCTGACTAATATACAAGGGACTGCTCTAAAACTCCTTTCTGCTCATTTAAATTCTGAATTTCACTCAAAAGCGGGTGATTTTCCCAAATCCTGACAGCTCCTTTGCTCCCATCCCTCCGCAGTGAGCACAGCCACTGTGTTATGATGTTACCTGATCCAGATTGAAGACGATAACATCAAAGATGTAAAAAGGTCTGAACCGTTGTGATATTGAGAAAATCCAGCTTCCTCCGAGCTCTGCTTTTCCTCCCAGCAGCGGCTAAGCCGTTAGCTGTCATCTCATCCCTGGGGCTGAGTTACATCTAGAAATTCCTGTTCGCTCCTTGGCAATAGCAACAGCTTCCTATTTTTCTGGCAGCGATCCAGGGGAAATTCAAGCTGAATTACAGCCATTCTTCAGAAAATAGGCCAAATCCACGAAAGCAGGACACATGACCGTAGACGTAGCGCTCGTCCTTTTTCTATTTATTTCACGGAGAGAAACCCCCGTTGGCTGAAAATAGCTTATCTCTGGAATTCCCTCTTTTCCGTCGTCCGTGGCTGCCGCTCCTGGCTGCTGGCCAAACTCTTACCACCTCAAAGAGAAAGTTCATAGCTCCGGCGTATCGGCCCCGTTGTACAGGACGTGTGGTTTGATGTTTGCACTGATTTCTCTCTGGGAGCTCGGAGGAGACAGGGATTGTATTTCCATGCATGTGAGCCAGTGAGTATTAAGTCTTTCCATAGAATCATATAGAATGGTTTGGGTTGGAAGGGACCTTAAAGCTCATCCAGTTCCAACCCCCCTGCCAGCAGCAGGGACACCTTCCACTAGACCAGGTTGCTCAAAGCCTCATCCAACCTGGCCTTCAACACTTCCAGGGAGAAGTTCTGAAACTACTTGTCCTACTCTTGTTTTCTAGAAAGCAAATTGTCTGCAAGCCTCATGCAGAGACTCAGGCTTACGGCTGGGGACCTTTGTAAAGAATGGAGAAGTTCTGGGTTAACATGGTTCTGTTTATGGATCACGGTCCTGGGCAGCCTGTTCCATGCTACCCTGCTTGAGCTGAGGGTTTGGACATGACAGCCTCCAGCATCTACTTCGCAGCCTTCCAGCAAAAGTCATCCTTTCTCAAGGATACATCAGAAGATAAAAAAAGGGAACATACCCCCTGTAAAAGAAGACCAGAGACTCAAATATTCAAAAAATTAAAGAACTGATGCAATGTGCCAGGGGAGGTTTAGGTTGGATATCGGGAAAAATTTCTTCGCCATAAGGGTTCTCAGGCATTGGAAGGGGCTGCCCAGGGCAGTGGTGGAACCACCATCCCTGGAGGGATTTAAAAGACATGTGGCATTAGGGACAGCTGTCCAGCTACAACACAGAGGAGGGATGTGGCCACATCCCTTCTGCAAAGGCTCCCTGGCTTTGCTGGTGGGGTGCACCCATGGGAGAGGGTGATCACCTGGGACTCTTCCATCACCATCACTGCTCATACACTTGCTGTCCCCGTTTGCTTCCTGGATGCATTCCCCATCCAGATGCCAGAGTTAATGACATTTAGCCACCTAAGCTCCCTTTCATAATGAAATTTCATTTTAATTAAAGTTTGTTAAGGGTTTGGGATGCACATACAAGTGTGGAAACCTGGCAGGGCTGGAGCGATGCTAAACGTCAAGGAACAGTGGCTTTTAAAAAAAAAATGTGGGTTTTAGAGAGCAGGCAGAGGTCAAACGCTGCGCCTGAACGGTGGGGGCTGCAGGGGGGCATCTGTACTGACTTTGAGCTCTGAACTTGAGCTTTGCCCTGGTGTTTGTAGCACACTGGGGAAATCAGAGCCAAACCTCCATAAGCCTGATCTTCAGGAGGCCTCCGCAGGGATGTTCAGCCCCTCCTGCGCCGAGCCTGGGGAAACAGTCTTCTCTCTCCTGAAATGTGCATCTTCATCAGAAAATACACTTGCACCCCAAAACAGGCGCCTCTCTGGTATTAACAAAAGAGATGAAAACTCAGTAACTAACATATAATTGGAGCCCAGACTGTTAGAGACCTGAAAAACTGCTGGGACACCTGAAATATTCAGGATTAAATCTACTTTAACAAAAACTTGTGGCACATAATGGCTCCCCGGGAGACCCACTATGATACCCTAATAACTTGTTTATGCGACCAAATTGCCTAAGAAGAGATTTTGTAGGGGTGTGCACACACATGGGACTGTGAAACCCATGTCACACTCAGGTGTGGAATAAAAGATGGAAAACAGCAAAATCTGTAAGATACACACGTGGGACAAGACAGGAGCATCCGCGTGGAAAAATGAGGAGCAACTCCACAGCCCTCCCCACCATGAAATGAAATAAATAAAGAGAGCTCCAGGAATTAGCTGTGAGGGTGACAGTGCTGAAGGAAAATGAAAACACAGGCAGGGTAGGGTAGAAGGGGGGAGGGAAAAATCCAGCCCAGCTCGCTTTTGTGCTATCACACAATGGGGCACGTCAGCTCCGGAGCCTCCACAAGCCATCACCCGCCATCTGGCACCAGGCTGGACCGCTAATGGGAGGCCCTGGAGCCCCAGCTGACTCCCAGAGCCACCAGGGAAATCAAGCTGACGAGCTCCCCACATTAAACCATCTAAATTAATGCAGATACGTGGCTCGCTCGCAAGAAATTTGGCTGGTGAACGGTGGCAAAGAGAGCGGCGTGAGCCGGCCACAGCGTGCCACGAACCCTGCGCCAGCCCGGAGTTCCAGCCCAGCCATGGTATTAAGCAGGATCTGGGTGGGCATGAGGCACTCCTCCTCATTTGCAAGACAAATTGTTGGTGAAGGGATTTGGAAGCACAGCCCATTTCAGCAAGTGCTGGCAGCTCGACTGTGAGATGCACAACAGCAGCCAGATGTAAATCCTGCAGCAGCGGGGACAGCCCACGTTAACACCGAGACAGTCGCTCTCCAAACCAGCCTCGTTAACTAACGGCAATGCCCTAATGGAGCAGGTCAGCTAGGAAATTACTGAGCAGAGGGTACACACAGGGAAGGGGATGAAGATGTTGACACGAGAACTCGGGGACAGATTGGGTGACAAAGCACCGGGACAGGCTGCTCAGAGAGGGTGTGGAGTCTCCATCTCTGGAAAGATTCCAAACCCACCTGGACATCATCCTGTGCAACCTGCTGGAGATGGACCTGCTTTGGCAGGGGGGTTGGACTGGATGATCTCCTGAGGTCACTTCCAACCCCCACCATTCTGTGATTCGACAGCAGAACCTCTCCCCAAGAGCAACCCTGCTGATTTTGGCAGGAAGGACCCTGGAGGACACATCACCCCAGAGAAACATTTACTGCCATGAATATCTGATGTCCCCAAGCACCGTGGCACTAAATAAGGGTGCCAGAGCCTCACACTGAATCACAAGGGAAAATTCAGTCCTGTCTGCGTGAAGCAAAGGGCTGGCTGAGCACCTTGTTGAGGACAGGAGGTCCAGCTCCAGCCCCTTCCCTTGCCAGCTGCTGCATGAGGAGCGAGAAGAGAACAAGCCACAGGGGATTAAGGATCCACAACACTCCCCAGGCATGGAGATGTGCATTGGAAAGCCCATCTCCAGCCCATGGGGGATAGGAAATCCTACCTCCTCCCCTGCTCCCAACAGAGCAGTGGGCTTTGGGGCCACTGCAGAGACTTGCTGTCCTGGTTTTTAGCTGGGACAGAGGTAGTTTTCTTTTTAGTAGCTAGAACAGTGCTGTGTTTTGGTTTTGGGATTGTCAATCCTCCAGGATCAGAGCCTTTTAAAGCTCCCAGGGTGCTACCCTGGGGATGTCTGAGGTTGCTGATCAGTATCTAATGCTGATTCTGTGGTGTAAGATGCAGGTCAGAGCTCTCTGAAGGGACTTGGCTCTGGCTGGAGCATGCAAAAAAATCTGTCCCCTCCACCTGGACACAGACACAAAGTCAGCCTTCAGGCAGGGATTTCATTTCTCCCCTCCATCACCAGCTTCAGGGAACCCAGCTCTGTAGTGGCCTGAGCCAGGGATCAGAGACAGGTAAATTCAGAAGTAGGTGAAGAAGAGCCTGGGTGAAGCAAAGGTGCATCACTAGGAGCACAGCACACAGAATCACAAAATCATTAAGGTTGGAAAACACCTCTGAGAAGATCATCCAGTCCAACCATCAACTCATCACCACCACGTCCACTAAACCACATCCCTGAGTGCTACATCTACTCGTCTTTTAAATCCCTCCAGGGATGGGGACTCTACCGCTTCCCTGTGCAGCCTGTTCTACTGCTTGACCACTCTTGAACACCTATTTCATTTCCAAAGCCTGTGCACAGAGGAGTACCAGGTGGCATGTGCCACCCCCCAGCCAGCCCCACACATGCTGCCTTGCACCTCAGCAAATATTTATAAAAAATATCCCCAAATATTTGGGGATCCAACGCTGTCACTGACAACTGAGCTCCTGCTCACAGCACCAAAGGTAAATCCAGACCCTGTCGAATGACTTTGGATTCACAACCTATTCCCACAGATGGAAAATTTTATTCCCAAATGCATAGAGACCCACACAGCAGCAGCTTGGGCGATTACGGTCTCTGCTCGGCGGAGCTGCTATCATTTGCAGGGAGGCAGAAACACCTCCATTTACCTAAAGAGGAGGGTGGTAGCATATGGTAAGCGTAGGTTACACATAGCTCCAGGAGCAATGCTGTAGCTCTTCCACAGCTCACGCTGCCTCCGAATCACATTTCAGGTCCATAGTATCCCACCAGAAGAGAAGCAGAATTTTTGCTGGGGTAGGAGAATGAGAGAAAACCTCTCCACGCAATTAATTTGTCTCCAAATTCAAGCTAGTTGAAATAATCTGTTGGTAAACACAAAACACCATTGGGATAACAGCTGAGCGGAGGCTTCTATTAAACAAGCATCTTCAGATGAAAATGTCACTCATCTGAAAGGCATCAGCATTCATTCATGCTCAATAAAACACAAAATGGTTACAGAGAGAGCTGATGGAAAATGAGAAAGAAATGGAAGTGAAGGTAAAACTGCCAGACAGGGAACAGCACAAGAAGGGGAAAAAAAAACCCAACCAAAACCAAACCCAAAAAACCACCATGAAGAGGTTTGATTTGGCATTCTGCTTTAGGAGAAATTTCAAAAGCAGGTTTTAATATCTGATAAACCTTCACTGCTGGCTGCCACGTTACCCCACAGAAGCACAGAAGGGGACTAATAGCCCTGGCATACAACACGATAAAACATTTTAAGCTGCGAAGCTTTACTTGGACTTGTTACTTTGAAGGATGTTTTATGGTTCACTGCTATCCCTCAGCGTCTCACCACCAACCCCTGAGCATGCACCAGCTCTCATCTCCCCATCAGGCAGGCGGTTTCCCCCAAGGCTGAGTTTTTCTAGTCTGTAGATTGTCACAGTTGAATATTTACACTTGGCTGCATTGCTGCAAGGAACTGCAAGAGTCCAAGGCTGGTGGCTCTGGTCTTCTGACATCTGGTTCCTTGGGGGTTCTCCAGCACCCATCCTGCTATAATGGGGCCCCCTTCAAAGCCCCTCATCATACAAACCCTCCATCTGACCGGCTGGATGCTGCTGACTCGGTATTAACAAGAAACACAGGGGTTTGGTTTCAAATATGCTTCTGCTTTATAGATGATTTCCCAATCTAATAAAGAGGTAAAACATTATCTGTCTTCTCTTATTTCCCAAGGAACAATAAGGCTGGAAACATCTTTCTGCTTCACTAATAAAACTTTTATAACCCTTTTTGTTGACTGCCCATGAGCAAGGGCCCTTTTCCCAACGAGAAACTTGGGATAAGGAGGGAAAGGAGCAGAAAAGATCTGTACTCACAGCCTGTCCTAGCTCAGGTGGCAGCGTGAAACGTCGGAGTCACACTTCAGGCTGTATCCAGAGTCACAGATACAGGCTGCAAAAATACTCCCCTTCACTGCAGGGAAAGGAGCAGAAAAGATCTGTATTCACAGCCTGTCCTAGCTCAGGTGGCCGCGTGAAACGTCGGAGTCACACTTGGATACAGGCTGCAAAAATACTCCCCTTCACTGGCTGCCCAGGGATTGTTCTTGCCCATCAACACATGCTGGCAAGCTGACCAACGAAGGTTTTATTGGACATAGGACAGGAAAAGTCCCACTGCCAAGATTTAAATGCTATCTGTCCACTCCAGGAAAAAAAAAATAAAGGCAACTAAAAATATAAAGGCCACTGAAAAAATAAAGGCCACTGAAAAAATAAAGGTAACTAAGATGGGTTTGTTGGCTGGTTTGAGTGCTGATTTGTTTAATTTTTTAAATTTTTTTTAATGGTCTATTACTAGCTTGTATTTCCTGGCAGTCATCCTGTCATTTTCAGTTTGATTTTACATTAGGGGAAGAGTTAAACACCAGGTAAATTTGGCAGGTCTACCTGCACATCACTACAACCACAGGTCTCTGCCACGCTGGCATTACTGCCAGGACAAACTGCTCTGGCTACCAGACAGACTGTGTGACAGCAGAAACAGAGCTTTTTTGACCCATATTTCTGCATTTCCAGGATTACCAAACTGGTATAGATGGGCAAAACTGTTGAGACTACAGAGCAGGCTTGTAGATACCTGGAGGCAGAAGATGACTGCAAGTTTTCCAAAGAGCACTGGGTCATCAGTGCAACAAAGAAACCCAACAGGTATCAGTAATTTCCACACTATATTTCCAGCTGGAAGGAGGAAGAATCAGCACAAAACAGGTTGTCTGCAAACAATCATCTTTCTCACAGTCTTCCCTGGGATGCTGCCCAACACGGAGTAGTATTTTATAAATGATCCCTTCCCACATGGGAGACAAGCCCAGTGGGACAAGAGAGAAGAGGCACAAACCCACTGACTCATGTCACACCTCTAGGGATGCACTAAGAAAAGACAGGGTTGGCCATGGCAGATAATTACCACAAAGTCCTAATGAGAAGGATGAAGAGGGAGAATATGGAAGAGGTAAAAAATATCCAAAGCAATAAGGCTGGAGAAGCTTTCCTTGACGGTCTGCTACTGTCTCCACCCACACATGGATATCTTTTAAGACTGTTTCTAAATCCAGGAAACCTCTCCTGTGCCATAAGCACAGTGTCAGGAGGGGGAAGAAAGCTACTGAGGAGGAGGAGAAAGGCAGGAAACTTTTCTTTCTTTTTTTTTTTTCCTAAAAAATCACATAAATCAAGCCAGGGGAAAGACTTGATGTCCCAGAAACCCAAGGCCAGGCTACTCATACTTTCAATCGTAAACTCCAGGAAGGAGAGATCTTTCCTTTCTTTCTGCAAAATGCTTTTTTGTTTAATCTCAGGAGTGGTTTTAATTAGCACACCCAAAAGCTTGAGAATAGCTTCTCTGGGAGCTGAGAAGTCTGCTCTGTTAATGGCTGCAGGGAAAGCTGAGCACTGCAGTAGGATTTGTCCCAGCTCCTGGAGACAGTTCATCTCCCAGCTCCACACCGGAGAGCAGACACGAGAACAGAGCAAGGGGTAGGTGTCCATGTCATGGGAGATGGTCAGGTTTCTAAAGGCCTTCACCATTTCTTGGCAGACCCATGCTCCACAGCAAACTCCAGGTATGGCTCTGAGCAACACCAGCCCTTTCCTCCTCACTTCTGAAGGTCAGCACAAAGACCCTGATCGGGCATTTCACCCCACCCTGCTCCAGGCTAGAGCTTTCCACACGTGTCTGAATATCAGTAGAAGCTCCAAAACCAAATACCTGATGACAGGTCCAACTGGGTGCACCTCACCTGCTGAAAGGTCCAAGCCATACAGGTTACACATGTGACACTGATGCATTCTGCACTGGGCCTGGACCTCGAGTTTGCTCAGTCCTGGGTTGGCACCCAGCAAACAGCTGGGGAAAAGCTCCTTTTGGAGGTACCATTATCCTTTCCCTA